>NW_023270305.1:75166787-75185573 GCF_011800145.1 Mirounga leonina
AAGAAGAAGAAGAAGAAGAAGAAGAAGAAGAAGAAGAAGAAGAAGAAGGTAGTAGGAAGGGAAAAATGAAGGGTGGGAAATTGGAGGGGGACGAACCATGAGAGATTATGGACTCTGAAAAACAAACCTGAGGTTTTAGAGGGGAGGGGGGTGGGGGGATGGGTTAGCCTGGTGATGGGTATTAAGGAGCGCACATACTGAATGGTGCACTGGGTGATATACGCAAACAATGAATCATGGAACACTACATCAAAAACTAATGTAAGATGACTAACATAATAAAATAAAATAAAATAAAATAAAATAAAATAAAACAAAATAAAATAAAAACCTAATGATGTAATGTATGATGACTAACATAACATAAAAAAAAAAAAAAAAAGAATGAGCCATTATATGTAGCAATGGCCAGAACAACCAAGAATTATACATGATGCAAATTTAGTGCAAATCCCAGAACTCTAATTTTTCCTGCAATTTGAAAAGCTCAACTTTAGTGTGCCTGGGTGGTTGTCGTTGGGCATCTGCCTTCGGCTCAGGTCATGGTCCCAGGGTCCTGGGATCAAGTCCCACATCGGGCTCCCTGCTCAGCAGGAAGCCTGCTTCTCCCTCTCCCACTCCCCCTGCTTGTGTTCCCTCTCCCGCTGTGTCTCTCTCTGTCAAATAAATTTAAAAATCTTAAAAAAAAAAAAAAAAAAGAAAGAAAGAAAGAAAAGCTCAACTTTAGGGGCGCCAGGTGGCTCAGTCAGTTAAGCATCTGACTCATAATTTTGGCTTAGGTCATGATCTCAGGGTCAGCGGATGGAGCCCCCTGCCAGGATCGCCCCTCTCAATGGGGAGTCTGCTTGAGATTCTCTCCCTCTACCCCCTCCACTTATGAGTGTGCATGCTCACTCTCTCAAATAAATAAATTTAAAAAAAAAAGAAAATCTCAACTTTATCTAAGATTGTTGATTCAACTGATTGTGGCTATTTGTTTATTCAATGTGCCCCCCACATTCATGTTCCTCTTGCCTCCAAGCTTCCAGATACTGCATATGATTGGCCAAAGAAGGCAATACATTTTCTATTCTGTATTTCTCAAAAATACCCTTAGCATATAAGAGAAGATAGAAGCTTTGGCTGGGCAGTGATGTTGGTAAAAAGTTGCCTTGTGTTCACGTGGATGACTGTCCACACGCACACACACACACACACACACACACACTGAGCAGACCTGGAGAACTTCATGGCATTACGGGAAGGTTACCAGAGCACCTTACTACACGCTCAGAGGTTATAGGTGGTGCTGTACTAATTGAATCTTCTCTCTAGGAATTTTGCACCTTGTTCACGTTATCACACTTTAAATTTCAAGCTTTAATTCAAGACTTAAGAGTGTTTTGAGTTGACAGTGCCATTTGCAGGTTTGTTGACACGGCCTGATGCTTAGTAACAGGATAGTTATGAAAATGTCTTCACATCATTCCCCCCCAAAAAAAAACTGTGTGAAAAGGGGTACCTGGCATCTGCTTTAAAGCTTCTCACTTGCTTGATTAATTTCTCCTCATAGAGAGACCAATCACTCTGACTGGCAAGCAATTTACTCCCCTCCCAAACCTTAGAGTCCCACACTGCTTAAGAGCATGGCAAAATGAAAATATAGAGAGCTGGAGAGGTGAATGAGGATATAGCCCAGGAGCATGTGTTTATATATCAATAAGGAAGGTATGTGTGTTTCAGTTAAAAAATAAATATATTTTTTTACACGCACAGACACACACGTAACAAAGAAAGTGCAACTCCCAGAAACTGAGACCTCAAGCCACACCTGAGAGCAGGTTCCTAGGCATTTACAGCAGGTGCATGGCACATAGTGTGTTTGTATGGTAGACCCTAACACCTGGTGAGAAGGCAGAAATAAAGAACTGGAATTTCATCACAATTTCAATTTGATAGACACCTTGTTTTTTGGGTTCTCCAGCATATTCCCGGTACCCAGACCAGTGCGTGGTGTCCAACAGGCTCCCAATACATTCATTTGGAATGCCTAACTGGCACAGATAATTCATTACTGGAATGGTCAAAGGGAATACAGTGAGTTAATTTTGGACTGAAATTGTTCAGTTGAAGTGGCCTTTTGGCAGTTGGGAAGGAAGGGAGAGACAGAGTTTGGTGGGAAAAGGTAGGGAGAAAGTATTTGAAATGGTAGAAATTATATATGTAAGCAAAAAAGCTATGTGGCATGGGAGGACTAGCATGTGGGAGCACCGTCTGCCTGAGATATTGAGAAACAATCTAGAGCTTAATAAGGGGGGTTGTAGGGGGAGGAAGAACCTTAAAAGCACCAACAATCCATTTAAATTTGATTTATTAGCTACCTGCATGTTAATGAAAGATGGAAGAGAGGAACTAACTTGGTCTTACAAGCATCAAAAAAAGTGATACTTTGGATATAGAAATATCTTGAGAAAGGAATACAGTAGCTCAACAGAAGATAGTTTCACTAGTCCAAGAGTGAAAATATTTCAGACATGGAGAGAGGATTCATTTCTAAGATTTTATACAGAAAAAAATCAGGCACAGTTTGTGTTAAAATGGATTTTAAATATAAAGGACATATGAATGAACCATATTCATTCCTTCATTTAATCAGATTTATTGAACATATATGATATGAAAAAAAAAAAAACCTCACCATTTACTTTGCGGTTCATGGGCAACAACATGAAACCAAAAATATAAAATTAAATTAAATTTAAATTAAATTAAAAGAGAACCATACAGTTCATAATGTTCTGTGCACCATGTACACAGAGAGAAATAATGAGGTGGGGGCAGGGCAAAGGAGGTCAAGAGACTGTGATTTTATTTGTTGGCAGGTGCTCAGGGAAGGCCCCATCAGGAAGGTCACGTTTAAGACTTGAAGGAGGTCCTAAAGTCACATATGTTCTAGAGGGTTAGAGATACCATCACACTTACAAAGAATATAAATGGCATGAAGACACAGGGACAAGTAGAGCTTATAACCTTTGTTTTAAAAATTGAATTTTTTTTCTCTGTAAAATCTAATTTAGTGATACATTCAGATAACCTGGGGGAAGTATTTCTTTTTCCTCATGCCATATTAGAGCACTGAGGATAGTAACGATTCTCAATGTCTTTCTCATTGACTTCTTTTTACAAATATCTCTTTCAGTTCATCAAATGCCTGCTAAGCACTACATTTGTTGGGAGCTATAAGGATAAGTGAGTTTCAAACCGTGATGCCCCTAGAAGGATGAGTAGCAGGGCTTACAAAATTGGAGTGAGATATTAATACAATAATATACAACAAAGGTCACAGAAATGCAGCAGAGAGAAAGAGAGAATGGTCACTTAGGAAGAGTTGAAAATGGACCATGGGACACTATGAGGTGTCTGTCTGCAGTGGGTAGGATTCTGAAAGATCTAGATGTAGGCTGGGTGCCTCACCTGGAAGCTGTTATAGGGGCAAAGGAAAAGTCAAAGCTTATTTGCAGATCTGTTTAGGCAGGAGCATGAAGCACAACATATGAAAAGAGCCTGCAAAAAAAAAAAAAAAGTTTCTAGTCACATACTAAGAATGAAAAGCAATCGATTTGTTCTTTGGGCAGGCTTTTAAAAATCCTCAGCACCTCCTGTCTCCAGCTCGGTGGAGAACAGCTATGTGACTGCAAGGTGTCTGGTTCCTCCCCTCCACAAGGGGTCTGGTGCTCCTGAAAGTCCCTCAGGTTCGAAGATTTCACTGGCCCTACTGCCAAATGTCACATTATCGTTGACCATTCCAGAAGTAGTATTTATAACTTTAAAAAATTATAGACAGCCATTCCCCCAATCATCAGCCTTCTATTCTCCCATTTCAAATTCTCTAAGACCGCGCGCTGATATCTTTTTACTTCAAACTGACAACTGCTTTTATTTTCTTACAGTGCTTATTCTTGAGACTTCCCTCCTGTGTAAGTAAAGTCCCCCTGTGTTCTCATTTATTTCATCTTTCTTTGAGTGCATTTCTGGTTGTGCTATTGAACCAAGGAGATTTGACCTAAATAAAGTGCCAATTTGGGAAAGAAACATGAGGAAAAGGGAGGAATGGTGACAGTCATAAATGATAATGAGCAAACGCAGTATTGGGGGGGACAGTTCAGTCTCTGCTTTAATTAAGCTGCATGCAAAAGGAACACCCTTATATTCTACTTTTCAGTATATCCTCTTCAAGCACATATACAGGGCCGATTACTGACTCTTTCAGAAAATGTTTTGAACACCGTATGGTTTTCAACTTCGTGAAGGTGGTTCCCCCTTTTTATTTTTCTTGAAAACTGAGAGTTACCAGTTGGTTTTTCATCACCAAATTTTCTGATTTGCAGAAATAGCAAAAACAATAGCAAAATAGTACAGTTTGGGGGCAAGGATGACATTTTCTCCTTAATGAGAAACCCACGAGTCACAGAAGCATTGATGGTCCTGTGACTTACAGACACCCTCAGAGGGTCCCCAGGTTGGGTGGCTCCCATTGCTTGAAAAGTCAAATGACGCAGTTCTTTAAAAAAATGTTTTAAACACAATAGGATTTAGCAATTGCATATCTGGGTAACATGCCCGAAAGAGTTGAAAGCAGGGTCTTAGATATTTATATGCCCATATTCATAGCAGCGTTATTCGCAACAACCAAAAGACAGAAGCAACCCACGTGTCCATCGATGGATGAATAGATGAGCAAAATGTGACATATACATAGAACAGACTATTATTTAGCCTTTTGAAGGAAATCCTGACACAGGCTATAACACGGGTGAACCTTGAGGACATCGTGCTAAGTAAAAGAAGCCAGACAGAAAACGGACAAACAGTACACGATTTCACCTATGTGAGGGACTTGGACTAATAGGAAGCAGAAAGTGGTTGCCAGGGGCTGGGGGCTGGGGAAGATGAGGAGTTACTATCTAATGGTGTAGAATTTCAATTTGGAAAGATGAAAAAATCCTGGAGTAGACAGTGGGGACGGTTGCGGTAAGTTTCATGTTATGTGTATTTACGGCAACACAGAGAAAGTAAGACAAGTTCAACTCATCCTCCTGGAAGATGATAGAGCTTGTGTTCTGCCAATCGCGTCTCGTGCCGCATTGTGGTTGTTACATCGGGTAAATATAGAGACTGGATAAATCATTCGTTGGACAGCCCTGAGAGACAGCTCTGTCAGGTGAGGTGCTCCAGTCACATATCTGGCTGCTGAGAAGCCCTATCAGGATGTTTTGACTCATTACCCTGAGCCTTCATCAGCTGATGAAACTAATTTTTTTTCATCAGCTGATTAAGATTCAAGATAATGAGTCAAAACATGCCAGTAGTAATTCCCAACAGTGTTGAAGACAGGATGTTAACTTTTCCACACACATATATGCTCACAGACAGCCACGAGATGAACCAACGCAGCCTACCGCATGTGGAAAAGTTCATTTCATTACTCGAAGGGTGGCAATTGCCCCCCACAGCTAAAGGAGAGAAACAAAAAAATAGCTGACCAGACAATTGAGTTGAATGCTAATAATTTTCATAGGAAGAGAGAAATCGCATGACATTAACTCATGGGAGGACACAACTGGAGGAAAGAAAAGAGAAATCACACAGGAAATTGCCATGCGCAAATTTGAACGGATTCTAGGAAAACCCAAATTCCAAATGCTTTGTGCTTCCTCCTGAATCAACAAATGCACTTCAGAGTGTTTTTGATGGCAACTGTATCTAAGCTCAAAGTTCCAGGAATTTTCCACAACTGTTCTGCATTCTGGGGGCCTTTTGTCTGACTACAGAATATTGAGTTTTACCAACAAAAGCATTTGATTGAATACTATCCCCCTTAATATCAGATATATATGTATTTTAAATTCCATTAGGCCTCCATTGGGAAACCACCTAATATTTGGAATGCATTGCTTAATGTGCTAACTGATCTTATTTGTGTGTGGGGCTCACTGTCAGAGAGACCAGAAGCATAGTGACAGTTATTGCTGTTGAAAGGATTCTAGAAGGGGTGTGAGCGGAATGGTTAATGGGCCAGGAGTCTGGGACTTAAGTATTTCCTAAATCTAGTAACAGGTCAGCATTCCAAAGGCCGAGGAAGATCGGACATCAAATCTTATACGTATCAGCCTAGGTTTATCTCTTTCAGTAGTTCGAGTAAATCAACTTATAAGATCTGCTAAGCCAAGTGCCCCTTTAAAAATATAATAAATGTTAAAACATGGCAGGAGCTAGTCTCAATGGCAAAGTGAAAGCAAAGAGTTTACTCTGAGAACAAACAATGGCTCTGATCCTAATTCTTTGAATTGCAACAACTGAGAAGTCATGCTTTTAAATGCAAGAGTCAGAACAGCAAAGGGCCCGTGTTCTCCTGTGCACCATTAAGGAACACTTCTACCTACAGCCCCGCTGTTGATGGCAGGCTCTCTGAAAGCCTTCTTGTGGGAACACTTTGTCAGAATTTTGTCTGAGGTTTTGGGGGAGGGAGAAGCATAGTGCTAAAAAGATGAAAACATTCTTTTTTCTTTTTTGCTTCCTCCCCCCAACACCCCCCCCTCCCCCGGAATTCCTTCCTGACTGCTCTATTTCTGCTGTTTTTCTGCCTGTCACTTGCAGGAGACACCATCACTCAGCTTATTAGGAAGGCATCCCTCCTACTATTGTTCCAGATAAAATGTGCTGCTTTGAGGTACCACCTCTAAGAGACCAACTTACGCACGCGTTCAGTGAGGGTCTTAACTGATGCACGACTTACTACATGAAGCCAAACTTTGCTTGGATAAGCTGAAATGTTATGTTGAGGAAGAGCCCTTTCCATAGTTTTACGGGCTTGTCTTTTCATTGGGGGCCTACTTTACTAACTGTATAATTGGTGGCACGGTTCTTCCATCATAAACATTGTTATCAGTTAATTAAACTTGAAATGCAGCTTTGTTCCACAACATGTTTTGTCAGATTGTTTTCCTTATTTATTTATCATCATAAAATTTTACTTGGTGACTGGCAGCTTCTCAGCCCTCCAATAATAATATAAATCAAAACATAAGATTTTAGTCTTCGTGCAATTTCCTTTTGGTCTGAAAATATGAAACCAGATGTTTTTGGCATGCTAAAGATGCTTTTCATCTTTTTTTAGATTCTTTCAGTGCAAAGTAAATGCATTTTTAAAACCAACTTATGAAAGTTAAATTTCCTTTGTTCATCTTAGAGTAGTCTGGTTTGCATTGATGCAGTGGCACTGAGAGACCTTTTAGATAACATACTGAATTTCTTGGAGGAATTACACATGTGGAGATGAAAGCTCAAAGGGCAGCAGAAATTGTATTAATAGCAGATCAGAAGACCATGAACCGTGATTCACCAGAGTCCTACCGAGCAGCATGCCTAAAGGTGGAGGTTCAGGTTGGCCAACAACCAATGTGATCTTGACTCTCTCTATATTATTGGGGTGAGGTGCCTAATTTGTTCACATAGTTATCACATACTTGTTCCAGCTTGAAAATGTGGGGCCCATGAAAGCATGGCCATTGGAATTTCCTGTGACAGTGAATCTCATTTCGGGAGATATTACCATCTATCTCAGCCTAAGGCTATCACTAAAGCATCTAAACATTCCCAGATGGAACCTACTTCACTGATATTAGAGGGATTTGGTGTTACTGGAGAGATGTGGGGTCAGTAAATAGGAGCAGGAATAGAGTGGCACATAGGCTAATTTCATTTGTACGTAGCCTCGGATTGCCATTACGTCCTTAGGCTATTTTGTGGTTTGGGTCTTGGACCCGTTAGGACAGACTGAAATATTTTGGGATCTTGGTGGGGCGGTGTATGGAATTATTTACAATCAGCTTTGCTATCTAAGCTTTGATGTGGTTTGCCCCATCCTCAGCCCCCAGCTTCATTGCATAAATTCCATGGCCCGATGCACCGGACACTTCTACTTTTTTACCATTGCCCCTGATGATCATAGCAATGTGTATTTGTGGAGAGTAGAACTCCCCTGCATTTACTCTGCTTGATTTTTAAGCAAGCTTGCCCAGAGGCAACACTTTTCCACATATTCAGATTTTATGAACTTCCTTATTACTCACCGCGGTTGACTTCCCATCCCCAACAACCCCCTGAATTCCCTGGGTCAAAAGTCAGTAGTGATCCCTTAGTAGCCAAACACAATGTCTTCTTTCAATGACATTGGCCTCTGGACATGGACCTCTTCCTTCCCTTCTCTTGGCTTAAACAAATTAAGCTCTCTTGGTTCTCCTGTTTCTCTTACCTTCCTTCCCAATACTCTCTGCTTCTTCCTCTTTCTCTGCCTGACTCTGAGCATTATAATCTACACCATTTGACCTTTCCTCTTCTTTCTTCTTCATTCCTTGTAATTTTCTGGGTGTTACATTGGCTCCCATGACCATCTGTGTGCTGATGTCACCCATAATTCAAGCTCTCAGCTTGCTCCTATGCTGAACAACCCAGTATCTAACCTACCCGGTAGAAATGCAGAAAAATTCAGCATAAAAACTTCATCTTTACCCCCCAGTCACTGTTTTTCCTAAACAGTTAAGCCTAATTACTATCACCCAAACATCCAAGCCAGAAACCTGTAGCCTACATATACCTTTACATAGATTACCCTATATCTACTCATCACAGACTTCAAATCTACCTTTTTATTTTTTTTAAATTTTCCAATTCACTGTGTGAATAGTAAAAACAAAACAAAACTCCATTTAAAGTAATTAGGGAATATTTGGTTCTCTGGATCTATTTTTGGATAAAGATTCTTGCCATGCTAATTTCAAATCACATGACATAAACCACGACCTTCTCACCAGTTTGACCTTGAGGGACAAAGAAAATGGAAAATGAGATACAAGTTTAACAAATAAAGGGAGGAAAATGGCAAAGAAAAAAAAGACAGGAGGACAAGAGAAAAGGCATTTCCCAAACAATTTTTTTCCTATTTTCTTATTTTTGAGAATGGTACTGAAAAATCTCTTTCATTAGTCAAGTCAGGTGGGTTTTTCTGTTTTGTTTTGTTTTGTTTTTTTCCACTTATTTCCTCTTTTTCTTCTCAGGTCCTAGGTACATTTACAGTGTTATGGTTTCTACTTTCCTAGCATCTTCCATAGGCATTCCCACTGCCACTGACTCATTTCATGTCCTCAATGCATCACTAATCTACCATTGTTATGTGCCAATCTTTTTCTTATTGGCCTTGGTGGACTTTCTAAAAACAAAAGCTGCTTAAAATCCTTTGATGCTGCCTCATTACTGTCAAGTCAAAAACCTCACTTCTTAGTGACATGATCAGAGCCCCATCATCTCCTTGGTGTTTATTTCTCTGCCTTTTCTTTGGCACCCAACATTTAGGTGTGTTGCATGATCTATGTTCTTCAAGTGCCATCTGATTCCCACCCCATCTTTACTAATGCTCTCTTGATGTTCTTCCCTCCCTCATCATCTTCTAACCCCTGCCCAGGGAGCTAAACTCCATGACTTAGCTATAGTATTATTTGCCCCATTTCTCTCCCACTGCTCAGGTAGAACTAACCCAACCCTACTTTTCTTTATTTTTCCTTAAGCAACTTTTACCATCTCCCATCTCTCAGTATCTGTAGCACCATAGGATGCCATTCTGTATGTAGCCTCATGAATTAGACCATAACTCTTGAAGTTCCAGAGCTGTTTCTGGTTCTGTTGGTGTTCTAGTTCTTAGCACAGTGACTGGCACTTAGTAGGCCAGGACAATATAGATCAGGGTGCCCATTCTGACTAGCCATGAGAATGCCACACCCTATTTTCCATCCTCTGTTCTTGGAGTTTTGATCCTGGCTCTACCACCTACAGGCCAGCAAAACCTCTCTATGTTTCTATTGCATCTTCTGACAAATGATGATAACATAACACACCTAATAGCACTGATGAAATAATAATAATTTAAAAAGCACAGTGTGTCAAATGTTTAACACAGTGCCTCATGTGCAGTAACTCTTTAAGGAATGCTGTCATCAGCTAATCCATATGTGCTTATTAAGTGAAGAAATTGTTAGAAAAAGTATAAGAGGATATCAAGATCTATCAGTTCCCTGAGATTAAGAATCATGCCTTGAGTTTATTGGGGCTTTGTTGTTGATTATGATGATGATGATGATAACAACAATGATGATTTGTTAATTTTTGGTCCATAGTCTCAGCACAATGAAAAACTCAAAATAAGAATTACATACATGCAGTTGAATGCTAGATCAAAAAGATAATATGTAGGCAAGTTCAAATTTGGGGAGGGGATAAGCACAAAGGGAAATAAAATCAGGTGGGAGAGACAGCTAAGCACAGTGCCCTGAACCCAGTAACCTATGAGCCTCTGAGTGAAGCAGTCACTATTCTCATGATACACAACAGAGAGCAGACTTCAGAATAATGCATCGAATAAGGTAGTGGTAGGAGAGTCTTAATGGTTGCTATCTTTGCTCCTTTTCTTCATTATCATTATTTGAATCTTTTATTTTATCAAAATTTTATAATTGTGCATTAATTATCATAGCATATCTCAGGGTTGCTGTTACCTCTTTACCTCTTGGTAGATGTATCCAGATTCCTGCTTCCATAAAATCCTTGCTAAGTGCCACTTACCCTTTTCAAAGATTAAATCCCTCCCTTGTTAATGAGGTCACTTCTGTTCATAGATAAAGGAATTTTAAGAACTGAGCTCTAAATCTGCTTTCAGATTTCAGAAAGTCACTAAGAGGACCTCTATGTCCTGATCATGTTTAAATTAGTCTTCTAGCAAACTTTATTGTGCACCTACTGTGAGTAGGAGAGCAGAACCATATTTCCTGCTAAATAAATTAAATACAACTTGTTTGAACTGCATTAATAAATTTGAATCATGTTATAGGATAGCCGTGGGAAACTTCCAAAACCTTCTTGATCTCACTGTGAAATATATTTATTGTCTTCTCATTGGAAGCAGACTCCTTAGCAGGCTTCCCATTGGAAGTGGGCAAATTGAACAAAGGTCAACCGCAAACCTACCTAATACTGCCTAGATTATTTGTCTCTCTGACCTCCAGTACCTGCCCCCTCCTTTTCCTCTGTCGCACAGTGGGCTACTGAAAACTACATTTCCCAGAATGCCTTGCTCATTGGTTTCCTGTTAGTTTCAGCCAAAGGAAAGTGGCAGGATATTAGCTGGGTAGGTAGAGGGAAAGTGAAGCCATAGTATTTCTACCTTGTTTCTGTTTTCAGAAGCTTCTCCGGCAGTGGCTTTGCCTCTACCAGAAGTCTGTTCCCACAAAACATGCCTGTCTTCCAAGGACCCACCCTTAGGACCTG
Organism: Mirounga leonina; assembly: GCF_011800145.1. Taxonomy (NCBI): domain Eukaryota; kingdom Metazoa; phylum Chordata; class Mammalia; order Carnivora; family Phocidae; genus Mirounga; species Mirounga leonina. Next base: position 75,178,143 of record NW_023270305.1, read on the forward strand.
GCACAGGTGATGGTGGTACATACCTTCTCTTTCACTAGGCCTCTCCAAATCTTTGTGGTGGTAGCCACTTCCTGCAGTTGTTAATCTCTGGATTGTTTCACTTACCCCTATTTTCATCTTCCAACACCTGTGTAATTTGCTTTTGTATTAGACTCCTATAATAAAGCACCAGGGCATGAGCTGTTTTCCTGACAAACCCTGATTAATAGAGCCAAAGTTACCCTATACAGTCTTTGTCATGCACATGGGGTATCTCTTCTTGGTTGCACTTTCAGAGTAAGCTACCTTGCTACAAGCTCTTCAGAGACCACCTTTAATCCTGTCAGAGAAAGGCTTCAGATTGTTTTTATTCTCCAGCCAGTGGGTTTGAGAGTATCTTTGTTAAGGGCCCACTGAGGTATGCCAGATTGCAATTGCTAAGAAGGAGCTAGCAATGTGCAGACTGCCTGGAGCCTTGGCTTATGATGGTCTCTTCTGGAAGGTGGTTTCTCTGTGAAGAAATATTGTTTTTAATGTGACATCTTTTGGCAAAATAATGTCATCATCTGCCTGCGTTTTTCTCAGCAGTATTGTAGAAGGGCATTCAGCATTTTTATCACAGACTGCATAACCTTCAGGGAGGAAAATAAACATCTAAAGAAAATTCACTCACATATTTGTTGGAGGCCATCAGATATCAAGACCTGGATCACCAAAGGAGGGAACTCTATATTGGTTATCATTGGTGAATTATAAATGTTGTGTTTGGTTTGTTTTTTTTTTTAATAGTCAACTAACCACCTTGTCTTTGGTCTTACCTGTGTCCAGGTAATTTTCAATGCTGCTGAAAGAGTGGTCACTCCAAAAACCAAATTTGATCATGGCGCTTAAAACCTTTACTGGATTTTTATAGCTTTCAGGATGAAAGCCAAATATTCTAGCTGGTGCTTCAAATATGTAGTTCCTACCTTTCTGTGTGGTCACCTGCCTGCTACTTCTGCTCCACTGTTCTTCCCTCTGGAAGCCACAAGTACCCAAAATCTGCCATAATCTTTCATAGACCAACACTTCTGTGTTTTGTGTTCTGTCTATAATAGGCTTCTTCCTCCTTTCCTTTTTTCCCTGACTTACCCCTTGTACTACTCAGGCTCTGCTGATAAGCCACCTAAAAACCTCTATCTCTTCCATCCCTCACCCTGTTTGGCTGAGGGGTCACCCCCCATGGGCTTCTGTAGCATCTGCTGCAAATCCCTACACTTTATATAGTACAGCGATCACTTGTCCACCCGACCAGCTCTGCCACCTAACTAGCAATCTCATGGGTAAGAGCACTCTCTTACACTTCTTCCTTTTTGTCAATGCCCAACATGGGGTTTGGTTTACATCAGACACTCAATACACATTCCCCCATCATCAATGCATAAGAGTTCCAGGTGTTCCACATTCTTACCAACTCTTAGTATTTCTACATTTTCTTTCCCTAAATTTTAGCCATACTAATAGATTTGTAATGATATTCTATTGTCATTTTAATTTGCATTTCCCTGGAAACAAATGATACTGAAAATATTTTAACATACTCATTAACCACTCATAGAGTTTCTTTTGTCAAAGTTTCATTCAGATCTTTGCCCATTTTAATTTATGTTTATTTTTTATTACAGATTTCTAAGAGTTTAATGCACACAGTTTTGATAACTTGATAAGTGCAATTAATAAGTTGGTATTATATTAAATTTAGAACTTCACAAGAGAACTTCTGTCACAGGGTCTATGGGGCGTTGGTTGATTTTAAATTTTTATAATGGGCAAGTATGCCATTATTATGAGTTTAATGAATCACTGACTTTAAAATAATCCTACATTGTATAGAAAGGGGAAATTCCAAATAATATCCGACTACAAAATATTATTTAACATGTAGCACACATTTTACAATATACACATGATGAAATTTCAGGGCTTTTTTTTTTTTAAGGGAGGAGCAAAATATAAGTGAGAATCACAAAATAATGTACTTCTTTAGAAAATAAAATTCACTCTAACTAAAAATGTTCCTCCCTCATTTTAGCAAAGTGCACAGTGGGAAAACATGACACTAACCATTTTCATTTGTTCTAATAAACACACACCTATCCATGAAAGGAATTTGGATCTAAATTATAATTTTTTTTTATAGGGAACGGGTCTGTTTCTCATGGATTCTGAACACACCACACAGATAACAGAATTGGTCCTTAATGTTTTGATCATTGCCAGAACAAGCACACTTCCGGATTTATTTATTTTTTTCCCCAAAGGTTGAGTAAGACATAACAAACGTTTCCTGCCATAGGCATGGCATGGTGGTAGGTCGGATACCTGGGTTATATAAATCTTTACACTGAACGTTCATGACATTTCAACTTAGAAGTTCATTCGGTTTGATGACTGAGGCAGCAGGCAATTATGACATTAAACAGTTCACAGACCTTAACCCCAGACCCAAATGGTTTAATATTTTTAATGGCTGACTCTGCCTCTCCCGATGTGCACAGACCAAAGCAGAGTTTAAAACCCTCACCCATCTTAATTGCCCCTGCTTTTTTGCAAGCACCACTGACTGCCTTCTAGTTCCAAATGTCTTCAGTTATTAAAAATTATCAATAGAAAGTAATAGAAAGTAATCCAGACTTACACTGGCGATACAATTGGCCACATATGCCCTAGTGGAGCATAAAATAAGAAAGATCGTTACTATTACTACTGAAGTGTCATATAGAGGAACATACTTTAAAAGTGAATCACATTATGCCTGTTCAGTCAATTATTCTACTTGCAAAGACAAAGCTTCTTCTTGAAGATGACTTTCCTTTCCTAAGTAAAGACACAGTCATCTTAGATTCAAATGCAGACTGGAGTCTGAAGCTGCTACTCACCAGAGTAAATAGGTTGGGGAAAATATTGGATTTAAATAAAAGTCACATAGAATTTTGTTGTGATAAATATATTTGCACCCAATATGTCCTTTATTACTGAACTCAGTGCAATTGATAACTTGGCATCATATTAAATTTCTATAATCTTCCCAGTTTCCTAATCTCAGAATTGATTTTCAGAACTGCTTGGTAAATATAATCACTATTGGTTTTAAACTCTAGATAACAGCTTTAGTCTTCCAGAAAGATGGCAGAAGATTTACAGCAACAATTATTAAGGCAGGTGGGGCTAGTGAATGTTCACTATCTTAAGAAATGCCTTTTACCATCATAAAAATTCCTTGACATGAGGGCTTGAAACACTTATTGGTTACATGCGATAGGCCATGTTCACACCAACTCTTATTCAAGGCTTGAAATATATTTTACTAGTCACAGTGATAGAAAGAACATTAAAGATATTTTGGTTAATTTATTCTTTCCTACCATCTGCAACATAAAGTCATTTTCAAAAAAGTATGGAATATTTTGCCTGTAGATAGTTTCCTTAAAGAATTTTGACTGTATCTTGTCAATAGATTAACATAAAATCGAGTTGATGTTTCTCAGAATCATTCTGTCTCATCCCTCCTAAGAAAAAAGGTCCCACTTCCAACCTAGCCACACTTGCGGTCACTACCCTAGCAATCATGTGCTGAATCCTTCAGATAAAAGCAAGTGAGCCTATGTTATTTTGTCAACAGTGGTTGCTTATACTTTCTTAGAAGTCATTGGGTCATCCACATTTTCCTTTCCATTACTCAGAAAGATTTTTCAGTGAGAGCAACAATAATTCTGAGACTAGTTGTCCTAGTGACCTGAGGTGGGTGGAGATCATTGATGGCTATCTTGGCCTGAACTCCCCTCTACATCACTCCTTCCTGAAACACCAAGTCTTGGCTTGAAGTCTATCCTGGTCCCACAGGAGACAGAACGTGCCATATAACTTTATCATTTAAAGCAAAATTCATGAATGTGTTTTAGAAAGACAGTGATTCTTTTATCTTGTATCTAAATGTTTGTGCTTATATATGCTTATTCCTTTCATGGAAAAGGTTTAAGTCTTCTTCTGCTTCTAGTTGGTGACCTAAAAAATGTTGAGAAACTCTGCCTTGCATATGCTTACGGGGCATGTTCTATCCTAGTGCCCCCAAATGTAAGATGTTATCACATCAGAAAAGGATTGCCAGAATCTAAGCAGTAGGTCAGTCACCTTGGTCAAGCATGAATCTCTTAAACTCACAAACATGTGCCCAATTGACTGGCTTCCTTACACATGACCCTCCATCAAGTTCCTCGTGTAAGTTCTTCTAATAGCTTATTCTTATGACTATGGCAGTGCTTTCCAAAGCTGTGCTATTCTTATTTTCCTCTCTCTCTGCCAAGGTTCTGAGTGCCTTTATGTCTACTCATTCTGTATTCCTCAGCATGGAGAAGAAAGTCTTTTGCACATGGCAGTTACTCAATGAATGTCTGATGAACAAATGCATGAATGGATAAATGAATAAATGGAGTGTCCATAGATGATATGACCATCTCATTTTCCCTGAGGATCCAGACTGAAACTGAACCTGATGACATAGTGAAAAGCAGCAGGAGATTAAATTGGGAAACAATGTTTCACGGAGGAGTGGGTCATGGAAATCTGTGAAAACCTAGCACAGTTATAGTGAACAAGTCACTATCAACAGCCTGCACTTATAATTTACTCAGAAATTCTGCCTTAGAATCCTATTTCACTTAAAGATCCATCCTTCCTGGATGTCTATAAAATCTGACACTGTGACTTTTTGCCTCCCGTCACTACCCCATACTCCATGTCACCCCCTGTCCTCACCAAAAGCATTGCTTGCTTCCTGCCCCCCAGTCATGAGCCATGTTGTGTCTTCCCTTTTGTTTCTCACCCTCCTTAGATATACTTCTTTCTGCTCTTCGCCTAGTAAAGGATATTACTAGAATGTCATCTAATGAGGGTTGACTATGTCTTAGGCACCATGCTAAATGCTTTCACCCAGTTGCTTCTCATAACAATCTCTGTTTGACTATTTTGACCCCATTTCAAAATTGAAGCATTTGAAATTTCAGGAGGCTCAAAGTCACACATCTTACTCATCCTTCTTAACTGAACTCAGGTGGCTTTTCCTACAGGAAGCTGCTTCTCACCTGGCAGGCAGAGGTAAGCCTCAAGTAGGGCATGCCTGTCACTGTTGTTTTGGTTTGGTTTTAGTTTAGTTTGGTTCTTTAAATAGCAAGTATTCTTGGCCCTTGGCTCAAGCTCTTGTTCTCCACTCTGCCTCCTTCTGGACAATGCATTGAACACAGAGATCTCACCCTGTAAGCACCTCACTTTTGTCCTCATACCACCGAGCCAGTCGTCTTTTCTCTTTGTACCACCGGATGACTAAGGTGATAACGAAATGCCCTAGTTAGGCCCCTTTTCTATTCTAGACCCATCCACAAGCAGGCATGTGACAAAGTGACTGACAACACAGACCCTAGAGCCACACTGCCTACATTCACATCCTAGTCCTGCTACTTTCAGGTCTGTGACATTAGGTAACTGATAACCTCTCAGTCTCCACATCCTCATTTAGATAGTGGGGAAAATAGAAGGATCTACTGTATAGGGATGGTATGAGGACTAATTGAGCCATTAAATAAGTCATGAAATGATTTAATATATATAGCTCATATATACTCACATGTGTGTGTGGGTGTGTATACAGTCAGGTCTCATTATTTGCAACAGTTATGCGCTGTCAAGTTGCTGCAAATATTGAATGAGCAAATACTGAATCATTGCTCCTAGGGGAAATACAGGGTTAGGTTCCTATGAGCCTCTGGTCACACCATTTTCATCAACTGGTTAATACCTAACCTTGTTTTAAGTATGTTTAACTTAAAGACACCCTTATATGGTTGGTTCATTACCCTTGAATTCACAGCCAACACCTCTAGAACTCATGCCTGAATGAAACCTAGCTAAGACACATGTTTTCTCTGTATGGCATATCACCACGTTCGTCTGTGTAAAAACTTTACCCAGCACTTCAGTACTATACTCAGAAGCCATTTTAAACTACGTGACAGGGGCGCCTGGGTGGCTCAGTCAGTTAAGCGTCTGCCTTTGGGTCAGGTCATGATCCCGGGGTCCTGGGATCAAGCCCCACATCAGGATCCTTGCTTGGCAGGGAGCCTGCTTCTCCCTCTCCCTCTGCCTGAGCAACCCCTGCTTGTGCTCAATCTCTCTCCCTATAAAATAAATAAAATCTTAAAAAAAATAAAATAAAAATAAACATTGTGATGAACAAAAAGCAAACACACACCCAGAGTGTCACTAAGTGAGACTGTGAAAAGGACACTCACTGACATTGTGAGGGCTAAAACCAGAAAGCAGAGTGTCACTTTACTCCACCTCGGTGGGGAATGTGCTCCTTGGATGGCTCTAATTTTTCATCATTCCACCCATGTCTTCAAATGACTGTAAAGCACCATGAATGTTGATTTGGGAGTTACAAATCAATTTTAGAAAGAAAGTGAATTTAGAAATATGGAATCCTCAACGAATGAGATTTAACTGTATACACACACACACATTTGTAAGGTAGAAAGGCCTCTGCAGTTCTGGCTCCAAGTCAATTCCTCTACCTCCAGCCCTTCTTTTGGTAAATCTTCTCAAACATCTCTAAGAAAGAAAGAGAGGGAGGGAGGGAGGGTGGGAGAGAGGTGATGGAAGGAGACAGGCATTGTCATGAGTTGCCATCCACTTGTAACAAATACTCTCTCCTCTCCTCTTGACTTCAAGTTCTCCCTACACTAGTCCTCCCTCACCACTACCTTCCACCCATGCTTTACATCCCTGCAATCGGGCTTGTGCGGCAACCACACTCTGAACCTGCTCTTCCTAAGACCACCAACTGCCTCCCAACAACCAAATTCTCCAGACACTTCCTGACATGGACCTTTCTGGGCTACTTCCCTGCATTTGAGACTGCAAGTCACTGTTCACTTTAGACTCATTCATTCTATCTGATTCTACCATGCTGCCATCTCACACCTCTCAGGATGTCCTTCTGCTGTCACCTCCCTGGATTTTAGTTCTCTTCCTGCCTTTCAGATGTCACTGTTCCCAGGCTTCTTCCCTTGGTTTATGCCCCTCTTGCATAAATAGTCTCCCTGATTGCCATCATCCTGGTGATGCTCATACCTGCATCCCCAGTTCTACTCCACCCCAAGTTCTCATCACACTTTTGTTCATACTCTCCTCCTTGCCTGGACTATATTCCCTACTGGCCCTTGCCTCCTTACCTGTCCGATGCCCAGACAAGATTTAAGATTCAGCCAGATGTCTTATAAGATGTAAAGGTTCTTTGGATGGTGGGGCACACAACACAAGGACAGGCAGCTAGATGAAAGATGGAACTCTTTGTTACTTAGAGCTCCAAACCAGAGAAGGCACAGCCACACAGGGACTTGCTCCCAAGGATAGGGGAAA
>NW_023270305.1:75185583-75224343 GCF_011800145.1 Mirounga leonina
AAAGAAAGAAAGAAAGAAAGAAAGTGCAAAGACATGGCACCCAGCATCAGCTTCTCTGGTGGGATTAGGAACTTCTCTAAGACCCAGTGTCCCTGTTTTAGCCATTGTATTACAACTACCCACTCAGGTATCTCTCCTCTTTACTTGGTTGTCAGTATTAATGCCAAGAATTGTGTCTTCTTAATCTTTGTGCTCCAAGACCCAGCACCTAGAAGGTGCTTAATAAATATTTCCTCGATGAATTAATTAAATGTAAAAAATAGAGAAAAGTAGAACACCATCCAGATCTTAAGAAAGAAGCACCTATGTTAAAAATGTGACCTTTTGGGGAAAAAAATTAATGCAGAGAAAATGTAAGAAACAAGGAAGGGCCTAAAGTAAAACTTAGTGTTTAAGTGAACTAGGTATTAAGTTGCTATGGGAAAAAATTAATTCATTTGAGGAAAGATGAGAAGAGCATAACGGAGATTAATTAAAATTTAGTTTATCAGATTTTTCTCAGGAGATTGGCAATTTAGTCAGAAGAAAATCTTATTTAAGTGCATAAGTATATTCAGCTTATAAGTGGAATGCATGATAAAATGAAAACAGAATACCAGTGTACGTTAAGTAATTACCATTTTAGAATTTGATATGCTCTAAAATTCGAAATCTAGAGAATAAAAGTCTCAAGGTAAATGTTTGCAAGCATCTCAGTATGATGAATTTTGAAAACATCAGATGCATGAGGTCACTAGTGATTTTCATGTCCCTAAAGCTGACGGACACTTCTTCATATTCAACTTACTTATCTATTGAGACACGTGTGGGACCACTCCATCAGAGCGCTTCTCTTCTCTCTGTGTCTTTATGTCTGTCTCTCCTGGTTTTCTTCTTGTTCTCTGCTCCTCTGTGGCTTCATTTCCTGGTGCCTCCGCCACCCCATTTCTAAATCTTAAATTCCTCAGGAATCGGACTGGGTCCTTTGGTCTTCTTGATCTATATCCTCCTAGGAGATTTTACCCTCTCCCTGGGCTTTGACTCCCATCTGAACGCCGACGACTCATATCCAGGTGCCCCGGTCAAGAGGGAGTTAGGGAAGTGATGGAGTCACTGGTTTTCAATCCTCATTCTACCATTTTTGCCTCAGTGTCCACATCTGTAAAATGGGAATTATAAACAATAACATGGGACTGTGTGGGAATTCATCTGAAAGTAGCAGTTCCTTGACATGAAGTTAAAGCTCCATGGAATGAAATTCGGCCACTGATATCACCATGGCTCTGCTGCCCATGGGGCTCCACCCTGCTCCCCTCCCCTCCCTTTCCAGTGCCAGCTCTCCTGCTCTTTTTGCAGTCTCTCAAACAATGGCTGTCCCACTCCCCACTCCCATGAAGACCCCTCACACAGCTGCTGGTGACCCTCCCTCGAGCCACAGGCTGTTTCTCCCTACCTCAAGGAGCCTGCTCAGACCCCCATTCCAGGGGGGTCGTTTAGGCCCACCTCTCAACAGTCAGCAGTGCCAGTCATTCAGTGAGGGACAAAGCAATTGCAGCCCCGCTACTCCTGCAGCCTCTGGTGGAGTGGGGAGATGCTCTCGAATAGTGGTGTTCACAGCACCAATATTTACCCTCAAGTCTTAGACAGCGCCTTAAAAGGAAAGTAAAGAGTGCTCTGAGAGTGTTCAATAGGGGGCCCTACTTTAGTTTTAGGGTTTAGGGAAGATCTCCATAGGGAGGAGATACTGAGCTGAGACCCAAAGGATGATTGGGGGTTGTCATAGGAAAGAAGCACTGGGCTGGTTGGTACCAGAACTTCAAGGTTGACAGTGTGGAGACCTGCCCCTGAGGAGCAGTCCAAATGGTCAAGGAGAGAGAGGCAGAAATGTTGTTGGGTCGATGAAGAAAAACAGTGGAATAACCACCAAATCTAAGAAGAGTACTCAAAGCTGTCCATGCTGTATTGCTGGGAAGACAGAATGGAAGGGTGCTTTTTATCTTAAATTGAGTATCAAAATTCTGGGAAATAAGGATGAAGTGAGGAGACCACAGACAGATAAACTAAGGGAGAGGATAGTTGGCTGAAGTCACTGGTCCCACCCGGGACCCAGTCCTGGCTGCCTCCCAACCCCATCGAAAATAGAGTCAACTAAAAACTTGTAAAGATTAGGTTTGGGTACTAACATATAGTAAGTGGTCAATAAATAATAGCCAGGTATGAAATCATGAATTAGATTAATGCTTCTCCTGGTAACCCAGGGTCATTATGAATGTCTAACAGTGACCTTGGTAATAACTGAAACTTGAAGCTGAATTTGGATGAAGGAAGGTTGCCTTTGTGAATTGCTGTGGGTAACAAGGATGTGGCAAAGTAAATGTTTTGAAATATATTACGTGTGCTATTAGGCTCTAAGCTGATAGCAATATGGCCCATCTTGTAGATAGCTTTAGTATTTTTTGGAGAAAGTAGGGAAAAAAAATACTCTCTGGCGTATGATGTCATTTGTAATAATGAGAGCCAGCTTCTGTCAGTGTTTCCTTTGTACAGGCACTGCTCTCTGCTTTAGGGTTTTGACTCATTCATCAAATGAGCTGGAAGCCACGCCAGCAGAGGAAGAGAAGCAGATCTACCCCCAGTATGCTGACCAGGAGAAATGAGGAAGCCTGGAAACAAGGTTAATCCCAATGCCAACAGGGCATCTGTGACTTTGAACATAGCAGAGAATATGTCGTTTAGGCCCACCTCTCAACAGTTAGGACTGTAGATAATGGCAAGTTTCTTCATGGAACATATAAGAGCAGAGGAGAAAATTGAGGTCCGCCCAGGAATTGAACTCTATTCCCAGGGAAATTGTCAGGCCACCCCTCAATTGCATGAATCCTGGAGGGGCAGTGGGGTGCTGTTCAGGGAAAAGGTGTCCTAGTGGTTCCTCATCAGGAAGGCAAAACTGAAGCCTGGACAGAGCTCACTGTAGCGTTGACCTCCACAGAGGTGAAGAAGGGAAAAGTTGTTCCAGAAAAAGAAGCACAGTAAGCAGCCATTAGGTCTTCTCCAACTTTTTGGCAGAATTCTTTGGTCACACCAGAGACACACTCTCTCTCTCTCTCTCTTTTTAATTGAAGTATAATTAACATACAGTGTTGTATTAGTTTCAGGTGTACAATATGATTCAACAATTCTATGCATTACTCAGTGTTCATCACTGTATGTGTACTCTTAATCCCCTTTATCTGTTTCACTCATCCTCCATGCCCCTCCTCTCTGGCAACCACCAGTTTGTTTTCTGTATTTAAGAGTCTATTTTTTGTTTGTCTCTTTTACTTTGTCTGTTTTGTTTTTTAAACTACACATATGAGTGAAACCATATGGTATTTGTCTTTCTCTGTCTGACCTATTTCACTTAGCAGAAGACTCTCTAGGTCCATCCATGTTGTTGAAAATAGCAAGATCTCATTCTTTTTTATGGCTGAGTAATATTTCATTATATATATGTGTATATATATACATACATACACACCACATCTTCTTTATCTATTCATCTGTTGATGGACACTTGGGTTGCATCCATATCTTGACTATTGTAAATAAGGCTGCATTAAACACAGGGGTGCATGTATCTTTTCAAACTGGTGTTTTTGTTTTCTTTGGGTAAATACCCAGAAGTGCAATTGCTGAATCATAAGGTAGTTCTGTTTTTAACTTTCTGAGGAACCTCCATCCTGTCTTCCACAGTGGCTGCACCAGTTTGCATTCCCACCAACAGTGCACAAGAGTTCCTTTTTCTCCACATCCTCACCAACACTTGTTATTTCTTGTCCTTTTGATACTAGCCATTCTGACTAGTGTGAGGTGCTATCTCATTGTGGTTTTGATTTGCATTTCCCTGATTATGAGTGATATTGAGCATCTTTTCATGTACCTATTCATTTCTAAAGATTCTCTTTTCAAAAAAAAAAATCCCTTGGTATGTCTTCCTCCCTCTTCGAGGAATTAGTTTTTTAATTGGAATGTCAAGTTTTTAATCACTATTATTACTCAGGGTGCCTGGCTCAGTCAGTTAAGCATCTGCTCAGGTCATGATCCCGGGGTCCCAGGATGGAGCCCCACATCAGGCTCCCCACTCAGCAGCTAGTCTGCTTCTCCCTCTAACCCTCCTCCTTCTCCTACTCTCTCTCTCACTCACTTTCTCTCTCAAATAAATAAATAAAATCTTTAAAAATAAATAAATAAATAAATAAATAAATAAATAAATAAATAAATAAATAAACAAATAAATAAACACTATTATTACTCATCTTTCACCCACCCTGCCATGGGGGGGTTTTATTTTCTTACCTTCTGCAGATCATGTAGACAATCACAACTGAATGGACTTACTACTTTGAGTCCTTTCACTAATCTCTCAATCTGAAAGCACTTATTGAGCATTAAACGGCATATACTACATAAACAATCTCCAACATTTGCAGGCCCTGGAAGATTTGAGAGGCATGTATATTAAATGTTGAATTACTTTCTTTAGATTGAAGCTAAAAAGGAAAGCCTGATTTGGATTTTATAGCCCAGACATGTTCCTTAGCATTCCAAAATGCACCCCAAAAATGATATTTCAAGCCCTTCAGAGAAAGAGTGCCAAATACATGCATGCAATGGAGAATATTATTGTTTTTCCATTAATGCAACCTAGGGAACAGACCACAAATACTCCCAACTATCTCATGATTGTTAAACAAATTTTGCAAACTAATAGCAACAATGGACTCTTCATGCTCATTACGAGCTAAATTGAGATGATTTGTGTTGGATTCTGGGCTATATTTTAAAATAATTTCATCCATTGTACTCGCTTCAATTTTAATGGAAAGATAAGATTTTTGTTTACATTCATACATTAATAGATTCAACAAATATTTATTGAGTGCCTGTCACGTGTTGGCCCCTGCATTGGGTATTACATGGAGCAGTGAAAGAATGTGGTTCAATTGCTCTCCTCTCCCTGATAGGATTTAGAAATAGTTACTGTTTTAATCATCTCATCTATTTATTTCCCAAGAAGACGGTTCTACACAGTAACTTGTAATACAATGTGTGTCAGGATGAAAAGCAGTATGTAATTATCCAATTTTCATCTACTTAAATTTTAATGACCATACTTACCCACCCGTTCAATTTTGCAACTTTTAGCCGATAGGCACTTAAGTAGCAGTTTGAGACCTGAGATTCTCCCAGATTTAGTTCCACATGGGCAATGCTTGTTGGACCACTAATTATTTTGGAGTAGGTAGTTTTTGCTCACCACCTTCCATTTAAACTGCTAATATTCAGAACAATTAACAAGTGTGGGATCCATGATTTTATATTTAGAGAGCAACACCCATGTAAAAAATTCTTGGATGTTTTACGACATGATTTCCCTCAGGAATCTGGCAAATGGAAGGATCGAATGATTTCTACCACACATTTGGCTCAGCTAGCGGATAAATTCAGCACTAAACTCAGGCCTTGAATAAGCCATCACCTAGACCTGGGCCCCCACAGTTCCCTGGTTAGCCCACCCTGAGAATGTAGAACACAGGTGAGCAGGTTCCAAAGTCTTTCTCTCAAGGATGCTTTGAAAATATATGCACTTGATTGTTGTCACTGCTTTACAGAGGGGAGAGATTATGATTTAAGGCATTTCCACACATAATCAATCAGATATGTACTTAGTCCAGATGCATTCATTCTGGTGCTGGGCAAAGAACAATGTGTGCTCTGATTCCATGGCGGGAACCATTGCTTCCACTCGCTTGCTTGCCAAGATGTATCACTGACTGCTTTTTAGGCCATTAGATCACAGCACATTCATCCCATCAGAATCCCACCTGCTCTATCCAGGCACCTGGATGTGTCTATTACTTCCTATCGAAACTCAATGAAGAAACTATGACCCCAAATACAGCCCTTGAAAAGCAACACAGATCGCCAGAAGACAATTAGATTATTTAAATCCGTGTCCATTGTAAAAATAACTTTGAGTGAAAGAAAATATAACAAGGGCAGAAAATGTAAGCCAAGATACATGAAGAGTCAAAGTAGGTGTCCTGCAAAAACTGTAACTTCCCTCGTATATGGGTTTGACTCCAGAGCTACACATGTTCTTGCCCTTCTAGGAACAATGCTAGGTACAGTCTGGGTACCTCTTAGCATTTCACATAGAGAGGATTTGAATCTTCTAGTTCTGATTCAGCAGCTTCTGACTTGGCTTCTCATGTTTTATACAACAACGTTGTGTTAGTCAGAATAAGTAATATTTTGCTGCTGTGACAAATAACTCCCAAATCTTTGTGGACTAATAAAAAAAAAAAACTTTATTTCTCATACACATTACATATCTAATGCAAAGACAGCAGGGAGGCCTTGCTTATCATAGACACTTGAGGATCCAGGCTCTTGGAAACTTCACAGAGACATTTTCCTCCACAATCACCTAGATATGAAAACTCGAATGTGGTAAATTGCATGCTAGCTCTGAAAAGTTCTCTCCCCAATTGAGATAATTACTGGCAGAGGCATGGCCATGCCTGTGATGATTAATTTTGCATGCCTAGGCCACAGGGTACCAGATATTTGGTCAAACATTAGCGTGAGAGTGTCTGTGAGGGTGTTTTTGGATAAGATTAATATTTAAATCAGTAGACTGAGTAAAGCAGATTGCTCGCCCTGATGTGGGTAGGCTTCATCTAATCACCTGAGGGCCTGAATAGAACAGAGAGGGGCCTTCTCCCCAGTAAGAGAGAATTCCTCCTGATTGCCTTGGGACTGGAACATCAGCTTTTTATTGCCTTCAGACTCAAACTGAAACATCAGCTCTTCCTGGGTCTCAAGCTGCTAGTTTCAGGATTGGAACTATACCACCAGCGTTTCCTGGGTCTAGAGCTTACTGACTCAGCCTACAGATCTTGGTTCTTGTCAGCCCCCGTGATCATATGAGTCAATTCCTTACAATAAATTCCTTCCAGTAATTTTTTTATGTGTGTACATGTATGTGTTGTACACACACACACAAACATTTTGGTTCTGCTTCTCTGGAGAACCTTGTATAATACCTAATTTAAGGAGGTAAGCAAATGCAGTTCTACCATGTGCCCAAAAGGAGAACTGTGACTATTTGATAAATGGTGCTAATGATTTTCCAAAGTACATCAACAAGATGATGAGTAGACTTTTAATTTTGAGCTGGAATGTACTCTAAGATCCCAAACTGACAACGTGTGATAAATAATACAACTTATACAGCCAGACACCATCCTCTATTTATTAAGAAGTGGCAGAACCAACCATGTATGTAAGAATATCTCTGACACATTTATTCCACTGCTCTGTCCCAACCTCAGAGGAGCTGCCTCCCCCACCCCTGCTCCTAGGAAATGAAAAAGAAGGAGAGGTATAACAGAACTGGACCCACTCCTTGGGGCTGGAGTGTCGGGGAGTAAAAGAGCCAGGCTTCTCAAAACTATTTTACCTTTCCTTTTTTTCATGCTTAATAAAACTCGGTTATCAAGAGAGTATCAGATGTTCCAGGAGAATACCCAGCCACCACCACTTAACGTTGACATCTACTAATTGGCAAGATCTCCTCTCTAATTCGAAACCACACCCCTGCACGTCTTTCAACACCAGCCACGGCACTAAGAAGCCTGCAACGGTAGTCTGCTATTGTGGACTGTGCACATTTTAATTTTGTTTTAATCAAATGAATTCCTATCACATTACATGAGCTCAGAATTATAGTGACAGTCTTAAGCCAATTGTAAATGCAGACTTTGATTAATCTTTAAAAGGGCAATCCAACAGCATTGCAGAGAGCAAAGAGGTGAAGCAGAAAAATGATGGTGGTGTTCCTGTTTATATTTAAAAATGCTTCCTCAGAATTTCACATTCCTGGTAAATAACGGGAAATTTTAGCACCTATTTACACTATGTAGCCTATATCAGGTATTTTTCCACTTGGGACTGGAACATCAGCTTTTTCAGGTTTTTTTCCACTTTTCTATAAAACTGGAGAAAGTATTATATCTTGGCTCACAAGTGCAGCCCTTGACTATTTTAATTAGGAATCACACAGTTATACCTATGCTATATTCGATTCTTTTTCTGCAAAAAATTCAGTAGCTGAGTCAATTCTAAAACTCTTCAAAGATTTCGGCAAATGTCCAGGTGTTATCATCTTGTTTGGTATACTTTTCCATTTGTCTTTTACACTGAAAGTTTCTAGCTGTATCAGAACCGAAAATTAGTCCGGCTGTACACTCATTGGGCCTGGTTAAGAGCTTTGCCAATATTTCAAAGTAACATTGAACATCTCTTCACGGGTCAAATTCTTTTCTCATCATTTATTTTGGTTACTTCTACATATCTCACCCTGGGTAGCCTAAACTTCTGTTTAGTAGGGTGGGAAGAATTAAAAAAAAAAAAAAAACACATATTGTACAGGACAAAGTCACTCTAGAATACAGAGAAAAAGGAAAAAAAAAAAAATACAATGAAATGAAAAGAACTCCACTGAGGCCTCAACCCTGAATTCCCTAGAGCAGCGCAGCCCTGTGGAAACATAACACAAGCATACAGGTGAACCATATCTGTAATTTTCCATGTGCTAGCAGCCGCATTCAAAAGGAGTAAAAATGCATGGCTGAAATTAACTTTAACGCTATATTTTATTCCAGCCAGTGTTTTCAAATGATCACCATTTGTTGAGATACTTTAAATTACTATTGTCCTGCTATGCCTTCAAAATCTAGTGAGAACTGTACATAGACAGTACATAACATTTCAAGCGCTCAAGAGTCACATGAGGCTCGGGCTACCCAGGGCCCGTGCAGCTCTAAAGAATATAACAACCTATATAAAAGACCTGCTCATGTATACCTAAGCAGCCGTATGCTTATGTTGGTATGCTAATAATAATAACCCTGATCATGATAGCATTGGAACACCTTTAATCCCTGCTGTGATTGAAGCTCGAGGATAGACTGGCACACAGGGTTTATAAAGTAACCATTATTTAGAGTTTACGGGTGAGGAAACTGAGCATCAGAAGTTGCCCTTCGAATAAATAAATAAAATCTTAAAAAAAATAAAATAAAGCAGTTGCCCAATGGCATGGGGTTGCCGAAAGGTCTATAGTTTGGATTGAATCCAGACCCACCTCTACAGCTATGTTCTTGCCCACGCAACACACTGGTACTCATCCCGGGACGTGGTCCTAAACACCACCAGGAGATGGCCAGCCTTGGGGTCTCAAGTAAACCGAGGTGGGACTTCGGGCGACTGTGACCGGGGGATGTCTCATGATTGCAAAATGAGGGATGTTATGGCTTCTCAGGAATTTAATCATCTCTGATGGAATAGCTGACAGTTTGGATCAAGTCAAGAATGTCCTTTATCCCAAAGTCTCAGGAACGGCTAGGGATCCTGATCCCGTGGGGGTGCAGCCAGAGCGCCCAGTGATTTCACTTGTCTGATGTCACGCAGGTGCTAACTGCCAGGGTTTGATTTACAACCGGGCCTGTCGCCTTGTGCACTCTATTGAGCAGCCTCCTTTATTTGCCAGTTACAGTCGGCACCTCAGAGAGTCATATCCAACTTTTAATTTGAAGGAAAAAAAAAATCCCAATGAATCCTAAGTGATCTCCCCAACCAAGCAATGCCCTTGCTCAGTAAGGTAGGGAAGAGCACCGCGAAATGAAGCGCGGGCAGTCTGTAGGGGAACTCAGACGGAGCATACACTGTGGCTCACCACACACAGATATGCGCAGGCGCAGCTGTGGGGCTGGCAGGTGGAAGTTACAGACACAAAAGCCAGGGAAGCCCGTGGGAAGGTGTCTTCTGCATGTGCTGGAAGGACAGGGTCATCTGAGCTGAGCGTGGTGCTTAATACTCAAGTGCTTCTAAAAAAAATGAGATCTTGCCATTTGCAATGACCTGGATGGAACTAGAGGGTATTATGCTGAGCGAAATAAGTCAGTCAGAGAAAGACATGTATCATGTGACCTCACTGATATGAGGAATTCTTAATCTCAGGAAACAAACCAAGGGTTGCTGGAGTGGTGGGGGGTGGGAGGGATGGGGTGGCTGGGTGATGGACATTGGGGAGGGTATGGGCTATGGTGAGCGCTGTGAATTGTGTAAGACTGTTGAATCACAGGCCTGTACCTCTGAAACAAATAATACATTATATGTTAAAAAAAAAAAAAAAAAGAAGAAGAAGATAGCAGGAGGTGAAGAATGAACGGGGGGAAACCGGAGGGGGAGACGAACCAGGAGAGACAATGGACTCTGAAAAACAAACTGAGGGTTCTAGAGGGGAGGGGGGTGGGAGGATGGGTTGGCCTGGTGATGGATATTAAAGGGGGCACGT
The DNA here is from genome assembly GCF_011800145.1 of Mirounga leonina. Lineage (NCBI taxonomy): Eukaryota > Metazoa > Chordata > Mammalia > Carnivora > Phocidae > Mirounga > Mirounga leonina. Next base: position 75,195,965 of record NW_023270305.1, read on the forward strand.
TCTGCATGGAGCACTGCATAGTGTTATGCACAAACAATGAATCATGGAACACTACATCAAAAACTAATGATGTGATGTATGGTGATTACCAGAACATAATAAAATAAAATTAAAAAAAAAAATACTCAAGTGCTTCTCCAGCTCAGATCTCAGTGACTCCTGGCCAAAACCTAGGGCTGCAAAGTAAGAATCCACCCAAGCAGCTTCGCTAAATCTCCACGGGCTCTGATAATGCGACACCTGCAGCAGGAGAATCATTTGCATGACAGCCAGGGTACCGTACCCGCCAGAGCAGGCGTTCTGGAAGGTAAGGGTGTCAGCAGCGATGGCCAGGCCTTCTGTGGCTTCCAGATGCAGAAAGGCTGTGTTTGACATCTGGAGCATCCAGAGGCTTCATCACAGCAAGTAAGCACAGGCCGGGAAGAAAAGTCCAGGCTCCAGAGGGTAACCAGGAAAGAAAGCAAGAACCTCTCAGACCCCTTAATGCCAAGAGAGAGATTCAAGGAGGCAGAGACGGAGACCCTTGGCTTTGCTAAGTACTCCCTTTCTGAGTACATTCTGGCTAAGTTTGCCAGTGTAGCAAATAGAAATACAAGACACCCAGTGAAATTTGAATTTTAGATAAGCAATGAAGAATTTTTTAGTATATGTTGCATGCAGCGTGCTACTAAACATACTGCTGAAAAATTACTTGTCGTTTGTCTAAAACTGAGATTTAACCAGTGTCCTGCATTTTGCCTGGAAGCGGTAACTGGACCCCTGGGGCTTGTTTGTACACAAGGTATGAGCTTTTGGGCTCTCACTGGGAAACCAGGATGCCGGATGGCGGAACGGTTACAGAGCCCACATCCCATTGGTGAAGCGGGCTCTGCCCCTCACCCACCACCCACCACGGGGCCCAGAAGGAACTCTTTCTCTTCGCTTCATTGTCCTCATCTGTAAAATGGGGGGTTTTACCTCTTCTCCCGACTTTTATTAGGACTTAATGAAATAATAAGTGCTCCATAAGTGGAAGATACAATTATTCCAGAAAATGTCCTTGTTTGAAAATATCAAAAGTAATCAAGAATGCCCCATTCAACTATTGCGGGACCATCCTAACTACCTTGGAATCTTGGGAATTTTTTTAAAATAATCAAAGTGAGAATGAGGTTTTTTTGTTTTTTTGTTTTTAATGAGTTTGAATATTTTTTTTTAAAGATTTTATTTATTTATTTGACAGAGAGAGACACAGCGAGAGCAGGAACACAAGCAGGGGGAGTGGGAGAGGGAGAAGCAGGCCTCCCGCGGAGCAGGGAGCCCGATGCGGGGCTCGATCCCAGGACCCTGAGATCATGACCTGAGCCGAAGGCAGACGCTTAACGGCTGAGCCACCCAGGCGCCCCGAGTTTGAATCTTAAAACAGTTTCAATCTTAAAAGATCTTATATTGGCTATCTTAAAAATTGCAGAAAACTTGGGCGCCTGGGTGGCTCAGTTGGGTGAGCGACTGCCTTCGGCTCAGGTCATGATCCTGGAGTCCCGGGATCGAGTCCCGCATCGGGCTCCCTGCTCGGCGGGGAGCCTGCTTCTCCCTCTGACCCTCCCCCCTCTCATGTGCTCTCTCTCTCTCTCATTCTCTCTGTCTCAAATAAATAAATAAAATCTTTAAAAAAAAATTTTCAGAAAACTGAACCAAGCGATCTGGAAATAAAAAAGATGACATTGTATCTACTTTTAATAATAAAAATAAAAACGTTCCTTAAGTTTAAAATAGAAATATTGTAATATTTACAAGTGGGCCGCGCAACAAAAATACTAAATTATGGGAAATACTTTTTGAGAGTTTCTAAGGTACACCAAGTGCTCACTAAATTCTAGACGCATCTATAGTATGTCTTCAGCATTCAGGCAAGTCCCATTACTGATACAATCATTTATAAATTAGACCAAAACATCAGTCACCTCCAGTGTCTGAGAACACACACGACACAGAGAAACACAAACAACACATACAGATACGAACGTACTTTTTTTTTTTTTAAGCCATAGAAAAATCTCAGAATCCTAAAAGGGAAAAGATGTGCCACTATTTGACAGCAACACTTGGCAATAGTTATGACAGTTTGAGGAGAAGCCAATCTCAGTGGTAAAACCCTTTTACGGGCCCTTGGCTGGGCCGTTCGGATAGGAATGTGGTGTGCAGGGGAGGTGGAGTTGGCGAGAACACGAGGCAGGCTCCACTCTGTTTATTTCTGCCGTCACTGTAAACTGTGCTCAGGGCTGAATATACATTGTACCAGGCTCGCGTTGCTGCCTCCAGCGCAGACCTGGGAATCAGCCGGTGAAGACTGGAGAAGGGAGACATGAGTGGGGCCTCTCTTTTAATTTCGGCTTTTGGCAAACTTTTTATTCATCAAATGGCTTTCGTTGCACCATTATCCAGTACCTCCTATATGTCAAGCACTACGTTAGGCACTTGACCTTCCTCGTGCGCAAAATGGGAATAATGGCTCTATCCATTTCTTTGGGGTGCCATGGTGATGTAGCAAAAGAATGCTTATAAAGTGCTTGTCACGGTGGCTGGCACAGAGTAAACATTCAATAACTGTTAAGCCTTACACTGAATGGTAAATTTAGAGCATTATAATTATTGAACAGTTAGTCAGTACAGATCCAGGATTCAAACCAGGCAGCCTGGCTCCAGAGCCAGCCCTCTTAATCACTATCTTGCACTGTCGCCGTTAATTATCCATTAATTTTCATAGAACATTTGAAAATGCATCATTGCGGTTATTCTTAATATTGATAAAATGAGGCGCAGAGAATGTTAACGGCTTGGCCAAGATTTCAACAAAATGGAAGCTTCATCTGACAGCTACCATTCTCCACAGCAGTTCAGTAAACAAACCTTCATCAATGCTTTCAAGCCCACAGAGTATTAGAGAAAGTGTTGCAACAAAAAAATGAAAAGAATTGGAGGATGTGATTCCCACACAGAGCAGGCTTCCATTCGATCAAGAAGATCAAGCAGACACCGGTGACTCAAAAAGAAATCAATGAATGGAAATATATGTCATGTGAACCCACTGAGGTAAAATGTGCATACAAAGGATTGAAAGGAGAAAATTGAGAGGGAGCCGTCCCAGAAGCTTCCAGGAAAAGGGATATGGAGAGCCAAGTACGGAAAGAAAAGAGGGGTATGGGTTGGCAGAGTCTTCCCACTCCAGCCATCTTGCCAATCAACAAATCCTCCTAATCCAAGGGCGGTTCCCAAAGCAAACCATCATGGCCTGAGTGTGCAGCCCTAATAACGGGGCCTCCCGGCAGGGAAAATTCAAGACAGGTCAGTGCCCACTCAGAAAGTGACCAAAGAACTAAACATCCCACTATGGCGGGTGGTGACCCACTCAAAGGGAAGAAAGAAAGAAACTTTGTAAAGACAATTAGAGTTGGGTAAAATTCCCAACTTTTTTTTTTTTTTTTCCCATTGTGAATTATTTTCTCGCCCGTCTGAGCACACATGCTGGCTTTTCATACTTCAGTATCTGGATTTACATACGCTCCACAGTTTTCCCTCCCTTATCCCCCCCTCCTTCTACGCCCGTTCCCAACCGCCCCTCTTCCGCACCACCCCAAAAGACAAACGAAAATAAAACAAACAAACAAATATGTGAAACTTCTTACTTGGAATGATTCAAGAGTCTCTATACTATTAAGACACTGAGTAATGATTGGCTGCTTTCCAGGTGGCTCTGCAGTCTGTTAAATAGCTCAATTAGTGAGCAGTGCGCTTCTCTCTCTCCCTCTCTCTCTCTCTCTCCCTCAACCTCCCTCTCTCTCTCTCTGTCCCTCCCTCATTGAATTTTGCCAAGTGCCTGCTGCATTGTTGGAAGGGGCAATGCCAAATTATCCTAGCAACATCCCTTTATAGCCCTGATGTCTGGGACACCTGAGAGCAGCCGAGAAATGACCGTCCCCAGGCCCTATGGGGACCACGAGGCCGCAGAGAACATCGCGGCAGCATGGTTTTTCCTACTGAAGGGTGGCTAATGAGCAACGTAGGTGAAGGTCCTCCGGAGGCACCTGGGCATCCTGCCCACCCAAAGAGAAGAAAGCAAGGAGGTGGCAGCCGGAGTAGGAGACCCAGCCCATGACCACAGAGAGGGATAACAGAAAGGAGAGTGGGGAGAAAGAGGGCAGGCCAGGGAGCTAAAGCTCTGTCAACCCGTCTCAGTCGGCTGGGTCTGAAGTAAGGCCTGAATCCCTTTATTTTAAAAGGATAATGTAGGGGCACCTGGGTGGCTCAGTGGGTAAGCGTCTGCCTTCGGCTCAGGTCATGATCCCAGGGTCCTGGGATCGAGCCCCGCATCGGGCTCCCTGCTCGTCGGGAAGCCTGCTTCTCCCTCTCCCACTCCGCCTGCTTGTGGTTCCTCTCTTGCTGTGTCTCTCTCTGTCAAACACATAAATAAAATCTTTAAAAAATAATAAAATAAAAGGATAATGTAATTCTCGAAACTACATAAGCCCCGAATGTCCGAGCAATGTAAATCAGCTATGGGTCTTTAGCGTTGTTTATTCTAGGCAGCTGCCATTGAGCGCTCGTCCCCTCCCCTCCTGAGACAAAGTTTAGGTGCACACTCTCCACCCACCAAACGTACACATCCAGTGCGCCCTCAAATCTGTGCTGTATTTATGTCTGTATGGGGCTCAACCAGACATAAACAGTGTCAAAAGAACAAATGAGAAAGTTACATTCTATAGAGGGCCCGGGAGCCCTACATAATTCACAATTCCTTGGTTGAAACTTGGGGCAGGGCTCTGAAAATTCATACAGAAAGCAGGACATTCATGTCAGAAGGTAAACACATTTAGTCTGTTGTCTGTTTCAGTAACACCTTTGTTGGTATGGGCTACATGACACCGATGTATTCATTACATCTTGGCATTTACAATATACAGTGTTTCTCTGTTTGACTCATTACAGCCTTCATACCAATTAGGTGAAAGAAAATATTGTTTGCAAAAATACTTTTAGGGGGATTACATTTATCCTAGAATATTATGTATCACAATTTTAGAAACATTAAGTCCCAGCATTTACATATAATTATTATGGTTATACCCTAGAGAAGATATTTAAATGTCTTTACCCTATTGGGTATATGTTTCCCTCAGAAAGAGTACCCTGTCAAACAATTAGAATGCTGAAATAAGAGAAAATATTCTTAGTTGCTAAATTGAAGAAAAAGTTGCCCCTGGATAAAAATTCTTAATGTAAAATTGTACTTGGATTTGGGTGGTTTATTTTTGTTATGACATTATGGGCATTTATTTTTTGAATTTTAAGCATAAAATCATGCAACTCAATTATCAAGATATTTGCATCTAAGAAAATCAAATACCGAAATTAGACTCATAGATTTTTATGTGGACTTGAATCTGTTTCTTTGTAATTTCAGTGGGTCCTTGGAAGTGTTTTGCCATGAATGCTAATATGCTTTGTGTTTTAAGTAGTAATTCTGCACATGTTGAAACACAGACAAATTTGAGCTAGAGACACGGCAGAGCGTTTTCTGGAATGCTGCTGAAGGAAATCATAAAGGTCCTTCAAAGTGAGATCTCCAAATATATCCTTCTTCAGATCAAAAGACAAGGCACCTATGAGTGTCTGCCTTTCTTTTGGCTGGATATATATCTTAATAAGAAAAAAAAAGTTAATTTTAATAGCAGGTCTTCGCATATCTTAGCGTATGCCTCTACGTTTTAAAGGACAGATCAAAGGTGATCACAGATACCTGTATAAGTAACTAGTAAAATTCTGCATTAGTATAATCTGTCATCTATTTCCATTTTTTTTTTCTGGAAAAAAAAAAAAAAAGGAAAGAAAGAAAACGAGAGAGAGAAAGAAAGCGTAATCAAAAGCCTAAATGACAAAGAGTTGACAGTCAGATTCTGTGGTAAATGATTCCAGAGTCGCTGGCCTGCAGAGACGCTGAGGAAGTCCCCAGCAGACCTGATTAATTCCAGTCTCTCCAGCTGCCAGGGGACCAGAGGGTAAGCAGTTTCGCAGAGAGGAGCCTATTACCACTACGAGGCTGAAATAGATCTAATCAACTCACAGCCGCTCAAAAGAAAACTTTACAGGTTTAGCTCACTAAGGCAGTGCTTTAAAATGATGACTACAAAGGATCATGGGAGTCTGAAAGCACTTAGTCTTTATTGCAGCTCAAGGAAATTTTCTGCTGTGGTTAGGCCATGCTAATTTACTGAACATGACAAAGCCTCCCAGACTATGTGACATCATTTGTATAAAGGCCCAAGTGCTCATACTGGAGTATTTTGAATATTACTCTGTTTTGTTTTGTTTTGTTTCTTCAGAAACAGTTAATCTGTTGATATTTCATCGGTGTTTGGGCTAATTACACGCGCCATTATAAATGTCTGGACTAACCTGCTTTAACATTTAATTTAAACAACAATGCTCTGTAATTTGTCATGTTGCTCACAAAGTGATGAATATTGCAACTTTGTTTTCTAAGCAATCAACATTTTATCAGTGCATCTGAAGACGAAATTCCCGACAGGAGGGAGACCCCCAAGAAATGCAGGTAGCGTTCACAGCCCCAGCTGCCAAATTAAACTAGGTTACAGAGAGATTTGTATCATAAATAATACCAGGATCCGAATGGATTAAAGCAGTATAAACTGATGAACATGCGATCAAACAAGGTTCTAAAGTTTTATAAATATCCACGTTGGATTGTCTCACCACCTCCTTTTTTAATGGAAAATCAACGGAGGGAAATTATTAAGGCCAGAGAGATGCCCGTGTTAGATTGAAACCAAATAACCATTTGCCTTTGTTTTTGTTTTGTTTTGTTTTGTTTCCTTGGGTTGTTGGAAATCTTGGTGAAGATTTGCAGAGTTAAAATCTGCTTTTGTTCAAATAATCAAGATTTAGAAACGGCCGGAGTTGCGCGGGATGTTGCTTAGAAGGCTGTCTGTGATAGCAAATATGCACACACACACTTTTTAAATATATTGATTACTAATGGAGTCGCTGATCATGCCACGGAGAGAAATTAAAAGAGAGTACTCAAATCATTGCATTTAAGTTAATTACAGATGATAATCTGCGAACTGTTTCTTCAGAAATTCTATGTTGAAGGAAGACACAGGAGACTCAAAAGATGAACAGTGAAGAAGCAGAGATGGGATAAATAATAGTTTAGAACTTTAGTAATCGCTTCTGAGCCTCTCTGCTAGTTATTTCAAGCACAGTCCTTTGGTTATGAGGGTGTGATCAGGGAAGAGTCGGGGGCGCTGAGCAAGTCTGCTGGACACACCACAGTCTCAGAAAAAGCAAAATGCAGTTACATGTGAGATCCAGAAAAAAGTTTCAAGATGCCTTTAAAATCTGACTTCTAGATTTAGAAAAATACCCTAGCCTGCTGAGCATTGGCAAAGAACTTCTCATAACAGCACCTCCTTGATTCTAAGACAGTATTATTATTGTCTGAATTATAGTTAAGTTGTTCATATGCTCAGAGCTCTTGCTGACCAGGTTTTCTTCTTAAAATAGAATTTGGGGCCATTTATCTTTAACTTACACAGAGCTTAAAATGGTGCCTGCACTTTCCTTCATGTCAAAAAGTCCAAGATGTGTCCCTAAAATCCGTATCTGAATGTGATTTGTAAATTTCTGACTTTCATCAGAACATCACCTTTGGTTCTATTATTATATAGTTGAACTACATTACTAGAGTTCAAGCTGGATCTGTGTTTTCGATCAAAGAAACATTTCCTTTTCTGAGCTTCTTCAATTTTGTCTCATTCGGGGAATATTAAGCTACTTAAGATTTCAACACCAACAATCCAGCAGCACCCCAAAATAATATACGAATGCCTCTGGAACTGTAAAACTGAAGAGGTCAGCCCCCAACAGAGCTATGAGCTCATTGTAGTCACAGGACACTGAAGGCCAGATTTACTTCTGCCTCTTGCAGTGACGGTTCCTAGTGGCTCCAGTGTGCAAGCAATTAGACGCCCGGAACTATAATTGGTTTGACATGCCTGTTGTGTTCTTCCACACGGAGAAACTACCTCTCAAAATTCCACAGACGAATTTTTGACAACATAGATAACTTTAAGAAATGGGATGCTTTATGATTTGGCAGTATCTAATAGAGATCCCAGTGAAAGTATGATATTTTTGGAGAGGATCAGATCAGATAATACGGCACCTGTGGATGGCTTGATCCTCATATGGAGAACTGGGCTGTTGGGGCCCCAGCCATGAACATTCTTATCAAGCTAGGCCTATTTCAGCCTGTTCCAGAGCCTAATGTCAACACAATACATATCATTGTTGGAAAAAATAGTAGAAGGGAGGACAGGCAGGACCAGGTGAGAGACAAGTAAAATAATCAGTATCAATCCATCTGGAAAAGCAACTCAAACCAAATGGCCTACTAGTGCCCAATCAGTAGCCTTGTTTTGGCATAAAAGCAGGGTCTCTTGGAACCTCATCTTTGTTATTTTTAGAAGAAAACCAAAATTACTATTGATCAAAATCTTAAAGCTGGGCAGCTTTCAGAGTAAGAAAAGCAATAGAAATATTTTCATAAAGATAGAATATTGAAGCAATAGAACTGAGATTAAAAATGGCATATAGAGAAGCTCTGAATGAGGTAAATGTTTTATTAAGTACATCATTTTAGAAAAGATTGAGCTACTGGCCATCTTGCTTATGTGTATGTTATCTGAGGATTTATTTATTATGCGTTTGACCATGGTGTTTACTAGCGGATTTTACCATGGTGTTCAAGTACATGTCCCTAATCAATGTCATGCATGTCCCGGGAAGTCATTAAGGAACAGCTCTGTCACCAGAGCCTCCAAGGGACAGATAATGGACCACAAAGGGAATATGAATGAATGCATATGGGGTCCACTCCCAGGGCATCAGAGCTCGAGACAAGAGACCATCGCTGGCAGAAAATATCACCAACATTCTAAAGAGCATGTTTTTATATCTTGTTTTTGAAGAAAATAAGGATGGCTCTGACATCACCTGGATTTGTTTTATTATTTTATTTCTTCTGCAAAGATCACAGTGATGTCATATGTGATTCAGCAAGAAACATGGCTGTCTTGGCAGATTTTTAGACTAAATTCCAAGGGCTGTATTTTTTGACTGACTACCTCCATGTGGTTTAGCTTTTTAGTGGAGTTCAATGGGCTTTATGTTTCTTATTATGATTTATTTTTAAATCTCTCTGTACTATAGTGTTTGTGCTACTGAATATTGCTTTAGCTTTCTTTAAGTGCCAAATCCTTAACTGGAATTGTAAAGATGTGCTAATTAAACAATCCATTCCACATCTATTCATTCAAGGATGTGATCTCTCATCAGATTTCATATGGCAAGTAGGATTTAGGGCTGGTCAACAGATGAAAACTGTTCAGAAATGTGGAGAACAACCAACTGCAATGACCATTCCTGAGTCAGGTTTTTGTTTTCTGGATTTTTATGTTTTGTTTTGTTTTGTTTTTTACTTGTTCAGATGCTGAGGGATTATATTTCAGTTCAGCTAGATTTTTGGCGCGGGCATAGAAAACTACATTTTGTGGCTCCCCTGAGTGTATATCAGTTGTAGTTACTTTAATTATTTCCAACTGTTAGTTTTTCTCCTGAAATGGCTACTCTTCCTTGGATTCTGCCATTGAGAAAGGCCATGAGCACTGAGTGCCCTGTCCCGGACAAGGTGACCTTATATCCCACCAGGGCATTGGGCATTCCAAGAAGCTCCTCACATCCCAACCAAAACATGAGGTAGACGCCACCGACAACAAACACACCAACAAAAAACCTTCTGAGGACTTCAGAGGGACAAAGAATTTGACATTTTTTAGAGAATGATGTTGGTGAAAAAAAAGGCTGTACAAGATGGTAGGCGTTCAAAGCATCAATAGTCCTGTTTCTGTGTTCTTGTAAGAGTGGCAACGAGTCTTACAGACACTGAGGACAACGCGTCCTGTGCCTCAAAAGACAAATCCACCGAGATATGAAGACCACCAGATGTAACACCCAGCACCTTCATTCCATCTCTTTAGCGGAAAGTAAGTTTACGGGTAAAGTGAAGTTCAGAGCATAAGGCCGAATTATGGGGGTTCTTAGGGAAGTCTATATGGCTCCGTCCCTAGTGAGTGATCTCTGACAGTGAAAAGGTTATGGAAATCACAACTATTCAAAATCAAAGTTGAAGTCCAAAGATCTCTGGCCAAGCAAAGGGTTCCTTTCTGCCCCCTGGTGGATGGAGACGCATTTCCACATGCCCATTATGTTAGTTGCAAAACAGAGACTTCAATGGGTTTCTGAAAGTGGGTTTCTGAAAAAGCAAACTATAATGTGGTCAGATTTAACCAATTTTCCTTTTAGTGAACGCTTTGTAATAAAGTAACCATTTAATATGGGCAATTCTGTGCTTCCTCTGTCCTTTAATATGTGAAGTGACATTTCAATTGGGACAAGTGGCTCTGTGTATTGTGGTCTTGAGTTATTCTCCACCATGTGTTTCTCTCTCCGTATCAATTTCTTTACCCTTCTCATCTGCTCATATCCAAAACAGAAGCTAAAAAGAGAAAGGATACTTTGATCTCCCATTATTTTCTTCCCTGCATTTTTTTTTTCCCCTGGCATCTATCCTTTTAAATTTTACTCCTTTTTCTTATCTTTTCCTTTCTGATGGCCATGGTAGTATTTGCTACACTGTTGCTTTCTAGAGATTAATGACTTTAAAGGACTAGCAACTTCAAGTTTTTATTTATTTTCCAGGACAAATAAAACAGAGATGATATTAAAACAAATTAATAAATGCATGATGGCATGGCACCCAGAGAGATTTCACTTTAATTTTGTCACCCTTATAGAAGTATTTTTGAGTGTGTTATGCTCTGAAATTTTATAAAAATCTTGCCAAAGGTAAAAATATTATGTAGTGATGACATTCCCTTTTCACAAATGCACATATTGTAGAACCTGTGCCTAGCCACAGGATTTCACGATCTTTTGGGATTGGCAATTCACACAGTGCAAAATCCCATTTGCAACATAGCTTTCCCCAATCCCATGGGATTCATTGTGAGAGCATTTTAATATAATAGTTTTCTTGTAGTTGAGAACTCTAGAATGATGACCCCTAGTCTAAGACAGAGGGACATTAAGCAGGGTTGAGATAATGAACTGATGGTATAAAAATGGTTTATCTTTTACATTTTGTATCTTGTGTGTGCTTTTCTTACCTACTTTCCACCGCATTTTTACAATTTCTTCCATTAAAGGGGCACAGGAACACAGACCTGGGATCGCTACCACATTCATCTGTTTCTTTTCAGAGACAGTAACGGGAATAGGACTTGTTTAAAGAATAATATATGTGCCCCTCATCTCATTCCATATGCTAGAGAATTCACTTCACTTGCTCTGCCCTGAGAAAACAATGCTTTAGGAATATTGTCTCCCTTTCTGGACACAACTCTTTTCCATGGTCAGCGTTGTTTGAAGACTGATCGATGTTCTATTTTAATTAAAACCTGCGCCCCACCCCAGGCTTTTTCATTTTTATTTTGAGGATTATCAAGTTCACATGAAATAATTCTTTCAAAAATAGCTCGCAAGTTTCCAACAAGAAATGCCAGACAGGGTTTCTTGTGTTTGCCTTCTACAGAAAGTCCAGTGAACTCCAAAAACTGAGCAGACCGAGAGTGTCAGCTTCACGACTGCCTAAATAGCGATGATAACGCTAACACTGACATGTGGACTCGAGGAGCAAGAAATGTGAAGTGTGCAAAGATGACACAGAAGCCTTGTCAGTTTAGGATTAGACTCCTTTCCAACTGTTAGCACCAGGCTGGGAAATCATATATCATTCTTAGAGCAAATCATCACTTTTTAAGTCAAACTTCTGATTTAAAGGGGAAAAAATCTCCACTCCATGTACTTAGTGGTTATTCAGGAGTTTAGACGTGAACTCTTTCGAGAGAGCTTCCCTTTTGTAATCATCAGGATTTGCGGTTTTCACAGACCCTTTCAAGCCTTGTCATCATGACACATACTTAAGCGTTTAGATCTTTACACAGCTGTAAGTCATAAACAAAAACAACAGAACTTTCTCCCTGAAAAAATATTTAGACCTAAAAATTAGAACATACTTCAAATGATACTAATCAAATGCAAATGAAAAAAGTCCAGTTCATATTTAAAAAAAAAAAAAAAAAGGTAGAGCCAAACACGTGCCTTTTGCCTTTGTATCTTTCTCTTTGAGTAAACAGATAACAACCTCAATCCACAGCATTTTAACTCAGTCATTGTCACTGGAAAATTTAAAAGAAGAAGAAGAAGAAGAAGAAGAGGAGGAGAAAGAGGAGGAGGAGGGAAAGGGATAAACCAGAGCCTATTACCAATCAGTTCAAAAAGTAACCCAATTTAGTAATTCAGAAAATTGCCCAACTTTTTCTGTTTTGGCAGATGGCTTGTCCTCATCTGTGATATACATTTAAGAACGAAACTTAAATTAGCTCCTTAAAGTGGTCCTGTGACTTTCATTATTCAAAAAGTACACAAATTTAATGAGTTTTTAAATATTAAAACTTCTCTGTTGTCACTACCTACACTATCTATTGTGAGCTCTTAATTTACAGAGCAATTAAGTCAGGACCCTCATTTATCAGGACATGTGCATTTGTTGAAAACGTAGTCAGTTCTTATTAATTGATGCTATAGGACTACTGAGGTGAAATTAATGTGTGTCTTCAGAGGTCGTGGCGGGACTGGTGGGGAGCTAGCAAGGAGCAAGACGTCAGATAAATAAGTCACTGCTATTTCCTGATTACTCCAGAGATTGCTGAAATATTAAGTGGCACAATGGTTACCGTTCTCAGCCAAAATGCTTGCAAGAAAATGCCCCCTGAGTTTTTCTCCGGCAAACATCTGTCATGGGTAGTAGCTGAGAAATAGGGAAACTTCAAAGCAGTACTTTCTGATTATTAGCAGAGCGTGGAGTGTAATGTTCTTACATTTTAATGTAAACCAAGTGTTGATGAGCTGAGAGGGTAGAATTAAAAAGTAGCCCAAATTTCCTTTGTTCCTCAGGATGGGGCTGACAAGAACACTGGCAGCCAGTAGTATTCCTCCGTCCTTATCAACTTGTGAGGCACAAGAAATTCTAGCTCCAGAGGCAGATGGTGGGAAGAGAGTAGGGCCAGGCGAGCATTGTTCCATTGACCACCTAGACTCCTGATCCTGATCTCTCTGCCCTGTGGTCTGGGGGCCCGCCATTCCCCATAAATTGCTTATGGACAATCGCATTCAAGAAAGTGGTTGCAGAGGGGCTTGACCACGTTCAAATGGTCTGTGTCCGAGTACGTGCCAACCATCAGGGTTGAAGTAGGGAGACCCTTCCTGTTTTGAGAGATAAGTAAAAACACAAAACACGAAAAATATCTGAGCAATTTTGTCAACATTTCCTCCAGTGGTTGGAGTGATTTGCACATGAAAAGACTGGATTTTTAGTTGAACTGGCAATGGGTAGACAGACACCATCTTAGTATTCCAAAGTGTTGTGAAGACCAGACTTGATGGTGCAACCATCTCCAAGCATTCTTTAATCTTGGAACTCCACAGTCCACACTGAAAATGGAACGACACAAGAAAAAGATATCCCTGAATGCATACAAACTAGGACACTACCCTCCTTTGTCACTTGTAATTCTCCCAAATTCCACTCGTAAGCCAGCCAGCAAACAGGTTGTCCTCTCCAGTCCCTGAAGCTAACGTTAAAGGGAGAGATAGGCATTTCACTCCTAATTCCTCGTGGTTTGGACCCATGGCCTCTAGAGCACCAAAAAGTTTGATGGGACCATGGCACGTGGTCCCCTGTAACCAGGACTTGGTTAATATACTCCCATTTCTCATTCAGACAGGCAACAGAGGCAAAAAAAAAGAAAAAGAAAAAGAAAAAAAAAAAAAAACCAGGGCAACAAATGCTGTCTTCTGCAAATGCTCTGTAATAAATTGTTCTTTCAGCAATGCAGAAGACAGATTTTTCTTTCCTTTGCTTCTTTCCTCCTTTGCTGGGAAACCACCAATGGGAGGCTTGCTTTCCCACCTGGCCCTGGCTGCCTGTGCCCATAAATTTGCCTAAGCAATGCCTGTTTACGGGTCGCTGATGGAACATGGAGCCGGTGCATTTTGTAAGCACCGGGTAGATAATCATGGTAATTGATGTTTGGAGCTGTGAGCTCCTAGGAGCACGGGGTCTCTTTCTCCCAGTGAGGCCCTGCTCTCTGTTATCAGTCCAGCCCATAATTAAATATCACTCTTTTACAATATGTTTCAGGCTCCTTAATGAGTCTAAAGCAGAAATAGTCACCTCTTTCCCCTCTGAGCTTTATTTGCTTGTTATTAAACAATGTTATTGAGCTGCCTTCTTTCCCCGTGTTGCCAAACCTGCATCATTTCCGTTTTATAATTGCACAATTAGAGCCAGGGCTTTGCTTTCATACATCAGCAGGCCCCGCGTGTGCGTGCGTGCGTGTGTATGTGTGCAGGGAGAGAGAGAGGGAGAGAGAGAAGGAAAAAATCAGGTGTTCATATAGACTACTCAAATGCATCTTATTTTCATTAACTGCCAGATTTTGCAAAATGGGAAGCGATTTATCATGAGCCATTTTCTCCTATCAACCACCTCCACCAACCAACACCGTGACTTTCGCCGTGACCTTGTGCTGTGTTGCGGAGGGTCCAATTTGCTCATTGTTCCTTGCTTCATAATCCTGTGCCCCTCCCCCGCGGCCTTTTGCTTCCCCCCAAGCAAAATCCAGTCATTTATATTCTGAGGCTAAACGGTATTCTTTTTGCCCCCAAAGCTGGCAAGCTGTATAACACTAGTAATTCCTTCTAACGAATTTCCAGAGAGCTCCTCCTCTTACACACGCTTTCTCCCCCCCACCCCCCACACACATGCCCCACGCACACACACTCACAGGCACCCCCTTAAGCTGCTCTAAGCAGTGTATTAAGTAGCTGAAGAAAATCCATTCACATTCTGCTATGTTGCTTTCTTCTTAAGTCATGAACCCATCACAGACTTTTTCTAGCTGTAGGTTGCCACGGTGAAGATTTACAATGCCAGTTATTCATACATCTGCCTTCTCTTTTTTCCCCCCCTTATTCTTAAATCCCTTGGGCGAGGGCAACCTTGATACTGAGACTCGTAAAATTCATGCAGGCTTATCATCCTTGGTGAAGGCTCCAGGCGTGCATTCCGCATCCCCCGCCTGCCCACCGCCATGACGGGTGGGCCCCGGGCTTTCATTTCCAACCAGGAGGAGGGGGGCCGGGGTGGGACGAGGTATCATTGTAGGAGACATAATAGAAAACTTGTATTTTTAAAAAATAAAAGCAGTATCTCTTTTACCAATAGTTGATTAATTTTTTTAAATGACTTTTAGATCTCTTGAGGCCAGTGTTCATTTGATGCTGGAACATTAAATAAAAAGTGACCTTAGTTTGAGTAAAATAATATTAGAAAGTCCACTTATCTATGTTCAAGAGCTAATGGAGCAGGGACGCAAACCTCCTTCTCATTCCATATCAAAAAACCCATAGGAGGAACCTCAATACTTTGTAAAATGTGCATTTGACAGCCAGTGTTTTGTGCTATTTTCTTCACTTAGTTATTTCTTCTCTTAATCATTACTAAATTAATTATTCTTAAGGAATGTGCAAAAGAGGGGAAACAAATATTCTCAATAGCAAGAACTGATGTTTTCCCCAAGTCCCTGAAATTTCCCCCCAATCTAAAAAAGAGATTAATCCCATGATAACAGAATAGAGAACTAAGTTCAAATTATTACCAAAAAAAAAAAAAAAAAGGACTTTTAACATGTTGCTGGGAAAGAATGGTGGTGATCATGGCAAGTGGTAACCTGAAACCCTTTCTTTAAAGTTAAGGAAATTATTTTTAGCTGGATCCATCTCAAAATTATAGGGTTTTTTAAATCTTGTTTATTCATTTATTAATTTCAAAAATATAAAATATGGCCTCCCTGGTATTCTTAAACTCCTCAGAGAGGGCTGTGGTTTGTCTGTCTGCTGGCGAGTTCCCCTCCGTGGCACCTCTTCCTGCCAAAGGGTCAGCTGTAAGCTGTACCCTTGGCAGTAAGCATGCGACAGGCTGGGCAGGTGCACAGTGCTGGAGCCGAGTGGGGTTGGGCAGCCGGACAACTTGCCGCCGAAAGACGCCAGGACACTGCTGCTGGGCTGGTGGCAGTGCTAATCCAGGGGGCACACTCTAATCTGAGGCATCAAGGACTGCCACACACCACCTTTCAGCGGGTGTTCAGCGTTGAGAGAGGCTGGAGATTTTTACCTCTGATCAACAGCACCGGGAGGTATGAAGAGGGGAAGCCAAGCCCAAGGAGGGCGCTCTGACTTCTACTCACGTATGTGAGACCTTGAGCCTTCGCTTCTTCCTCTAGAAGCTGAAAAGAGTGTGCAGTATTGTCTCTAAGGATCCCTTCTGGTCTTCCATGATTTAGGTGTGACTCCATTGAATTCGGGCAAGAACTAGTTTAATCGAAGATTTCTCTTCTTTCTGTTCAGGGCAAGGTCTCAGAGCTCCGTCTCCCCAGGGTGTGGTTCAGGCACCCTTCTGGACTCCCTTCTGTGTGGGGCCCTGTCTGAACTCTTCAGGTCACTATAGCAGTATGTAGGAAACTGCCTCAGAACAGAATACAAGGTACTCTGTTGACTTAGAATACCGGGAAACTCAAGATTTCGATCCACAGTCCACAGAAAACTGAAAAAGAACCACATGTACTCACAGTAGCTATATTTTCCGAGACTATGTTCCTGGAACTAAGCTAAGACAACAACATAGTGAAAGAAGTTCTGTGGTATTTTATTTCTCTTTTTCCTACTTCTGGCCTCATTCCTTTTTCTTTAGGTAGAAATTTCCTTTTCCAAATCATCTTCTGGACCATTCTATCTGCAGGACACCAGGCTCCTATCTCAGGGGTATGAGTGACTTGGATCTGACCACCTTCATTGGCTCTGGACGTACCTCTGCACATTGTCACTTAGAGCATTCTGCTGCCTTGTAGCCCCACTTCCTCTTAGAAAACCATCTGACCTGTGTCTCACCTGAAGAAGACTAAGCTTACATCCAGTTAAACTTCTAAACCAACCCATGGCTGCTCACAAATGCAACGTTGAATTTTATGACGTACAATTCCATCTGTCTTTTTCTCATCGACCGGGGTCCTAGATCTGGTGAGGGAACTTACCAGCAAATTGCTGTACCACCTGAAACTCTGTTTCCTCATCTGACTATCCAGGAAGGATAGTAATCCCAGTCAACTTCTCAAGATTCTGAGGATCAAGTACATTAATGTGTTCATACTTTTAAAAATTCTGGAATGTACCATGTTGATACATTATTATCATCATTTATTACTGATCTATCACTTACTATGATGATAGAGACAAATGGCTTTCACATGTTTATAACCTTGACCTAAAAAAAGAAATACATTTTATCTAGTAAGCCAGGACACACCTATATAATCAAAGCTGATTAGAAAGTTTTGCAAAACAACACAGCTTTACTATCTGTGAAGCATTCTGATATTCTCTATTTTATAGATAGAAAATTTTATATCTCCACATGGTCCCAGACTACAGTCTGAAAAGCATGGGTGTAGAGGACCATGTCCTTTCAGGTGGGAGCTACCATGGGCCTATAGGGAGCCTCTGGGTGAATTGGGAAGAGGCCACCCTTCCTCCGACAGCTTGGAGAGTGCAATAGAGCTGGACTTTAATCCCTGTTTGCTGCCTCAGCTGGAAGCCTTCGTTGGGCACTCTGCACATACAGCCCTACACTGAAACCTGATTAGTACTGGGGTTTGGGAAAGCGAGCTGGCCAAGTATCAAAAAGCATCATGCTTGACAGTGAAGTAGATTTTAACATAAGATGAACAGTGTAGGGTCTTTCCAAATGTGCCTAGCACAGATCAGATGTACCCCACAATGCAAGGGTGGTCTGGAAAGCATAGGAACAAAGAATAACGTGCTTTTTGCTAATTCTTAAATATTATGAGGAACTAACTAGAAAACAAGGAAAAGAGCAATGGAATAACATTTATCAAAAACCCGCCTTCAGATTCATTATGTGATTCTGTGAATTAACAACAATGTCTAAACAAATAAACAAACAAAACAAAACAAAAACCATAAAACAAAAAACCCACAGTGATGTCTGGAGGAACATCATATTTCCGACTCTGTTGCAAATTCTGAAAATCATCATGATCCATCCCCAAACATCTACTTCCATCGTAAATTACAAGTTCTAATAAGCAGGAATATAAGCTGGAAGATTTCTAGATGTTTCTCCTTCTAGAGGCATACTACCTCCATTGTTATCATTCCTGTCACCCAACAAAGTCTGATCAACCGAAAGTGACATCGGAGTATTTCAGAGCTCCCCAGAAGGCCTTTCTCACGGGGCAATTCACTGACCAATCTGTCTTATCATGGGCCTAAAAGGATACCATACTCTGCTGGAACAACAAGGTTAAAATTAAGCTCCTTCTTCTTCTTCATGTTCATAGCAAAGTTAACCAGTTGGAACTCCCAAGAAACAAAAACTAAGAGAGATAACTAAAAAACAAGCAAGTCCTGTCCTGTTCTTCAACAGTCTATCTGTGTCTTTAGTTTATAGGCACACCTTTTTACTTAATGCAATATTCACTATGACCTTGACATCTGCCTGGTAGCATACTAAATTTAATTATTTTCATTAATGTAATATAGGCTAATAGAGCCAGATAACAAAGAAGCAAGTATTTTTCATGTTCTCTTCCTCCCCAGCATACATTCAAACAAACACCCACCCAACAGTGATAGCCATTTTTACATGAAAATTGAATTTGGACGGAAAGAGAAATATTTTATGCTAAAACATTTTGAAATACATAATATACTACTATTATCCATTAGTTTCTTTTTCTTCATTTGTTTTGTATTAATTGCTCTCTTTTTTCGGTTTTAGTGAAGTTTAACTGGCATATAACATTGTATAAATTGAAGGTGTACAACATAATGATTTTTTATATATATATACATCAAATATATATATATATATATATTTGAAACGAATACCACAGTAAGCTTAGTTAATATCTATCATCTCACATAGTCACAATTTTTTTTTCCTGGTGATAATGCCTTTTAAAAATTTACTCTTGGGGCACCTGGATGGCACAGTCGGTCAAGCATTTGACTCTTGGTTTCGGCTGAGGTCATGATCTCAGGGTCATGAGATTGAGCCTCACCTGCTGGAAGCTCTCTCTCCCTCTCCCTCTGCCCCTCCCCCCACCACACGTGCATGTACATGGGCTGTCTCTCTCTCTCTCTCAAATAAATAAATCTTTTTAAAAAATCTACTCTCTCAGCAACTCTTAAATATATAAAACAGTATTGTTAGCTATAGTTATCATGTTGTACATGATAGAACTTATTTATCTCATAACTGGAAGTTTATGCCTTTGGGCCTGTACATTTCAATAGCTATTTTTAAAACTCACAGCAAGTATTGTTCTTAAAAAATAATAAATATTTTGAAATGTCTTATAATTTGAAGAAATTGGCAAAATAACTAAACTTACTTCTTTAATATTCTTCACATGAAGCATGGCTTTCTGATGATGTGACTTGGTTACATTAACCACCAAGGATAATGACCAATATAGCACAAGAGATTTACTCTGCATTTGATACGTATGAACATGGGAATGGCGCTCTCCTTTCTGCCTTGTATGGGAAACACAACAGCCCCAATGCCACCAAATTGCCCAAAAGAAATGAAGACATAGATCCTTGAAGAAATCCCACATTATTGTCTGCCTTACCTCTTCTCTTTTGTGCTATATTGTTACCCTAAAATCATCACACTGTCAAAAATGTCTTTTCTGTCCCGCCCAATCTTTTGACACTCTTTTTTTTTATAAAGATTTTATTTATCTATATGAGAGAGAGAGCGAGAGAGGGAACACAAGCAGGGAGAGTGGGAGAGGGAGAAGCAGGCTTCCCGCGGAGCAGGGAGCCCAATGCGGGGCTCGATCCCAGGACCCCGGGATCATGATCTGAGCCGAAGGCAGACGCTTAACAACTGAGCCACCCAGGCACCCCTCTTCTGACACTCTTAAGACAGTAAACAGTGTAGGCAGAAAGCAGGTATCTCTGTCTTATGCAGACAAAGCCTGCCAGCCATGCTTGTTTAATCGTGGGTCATAAAAGACCATGATCACCTTCAACTCAGAGCGGTGGCCTCCACTGGGCCTTTTCAAACTTTTATTTATTTTTCAGATCTTTACCTAGAACAGTATCTTAGGGGCTAGAGTTTCTTCACAATTGTCATTGGATGGAAGCCAATGATCACTGTTATCATTTATCTGCCTACAAACAATCTCTTCTACCTGGCTCCCCCATCTGCCTTTATGCTTCTTACATAATCTCCAAATGTCTTGATCTTCAGGGAATCTTCCTTCCCTGTTTCCTTTATGAAACTTTAGGAAGAGGAGAGGAGGCAGATTTAATAGGGCCAAAAGGATGTAGCTCTATCTATAAGGATGTTCATGGGTGGGTGTCCAAATTTTATCAGAAAGGCTTAAAGAACGTAGATCTGATTTGGAGGGTTAGGGTGCCCACTCTGCAGGTGTGGCACAACCCAAGTGTCTAGGCAATAATGCCACATACAGTAGGGTAAGGGAGTAGAGACCAGCAGATATCCAGCTTGTAGGATTACATCTGTATTGGAGTAAGATCTTCTTCAGCCAGCATCGTAGTTCTGGGCCAGGACACCATTCTAGAAATGGGGATTGCCATACATAGACAAACCCTAACAAATATGTTCAAGTAGGGCTTCTGTGAGGAAAAGTTCTATATATAACAGCACATGAAGTTCTCTAGTGTGTTATCAGTCTGCATTATTCCTGTTAGTGCCTCCACAACCATGACCTAGACCTCTTATCCAGATTTTAGTTCCTTGTTGCCTCAAATGCCATGTGATTCTTTCTCAGTTTTGCTGCCCAGACTTTTCACTGGGCCCAACCTTTTGGATGCTAGTCTCCTAACCAGGATCATGACTTGCAAACATACATCCTACACTCTGAGGATGGCTTTCCCAGTCTAAGACATCTGGCTCTTTCTCCCTTTGGTGGACAACTTCTCTGAACTTGACTTCAGCCTGGGGTGCCCTTTTCCCCCTTGCCAATCAGGAGACTGTCTTTTCTGACTTCAAACCTCAGGACCCTCCTCTCTAATCTCGTAACATCATAGATGATTTTACTTACCACATTATATCATAAAGACTTATTGAAGCTACAGTCTACCTCTCAAACATGAGCAACAAGAAAATAGGGAAAATCAGAAGTGCCTCTTCTAGTCCCAGAAATATACAAGAGGCTGTTCATTATACGTGTTCAGTATATGTCTGTTGAATGAATAAGTGAAAATTGGCCACCCTGATTTGAGGACCTTATGTAACCAGCCCCCTTAAAATACTCATATCTCTGTATCTAATTGGCAGAACACACAGATAAAATTTTGTTTAAATCAAATCTCTCATTTTGGCTAATTTTGGATAATACTGTTTAAATCAGGTACGTGAGTGTGCTATAGACATAAATCTATAACATCAGATCACTAATGATGTTAGATGGAAGCTTAGCCATCATGCTCATTCTGAATTTAACTTAATAGCTCTTTGTTAAATGACTGTCCTATATCCCAATGAATAAATATATGCGGAGATCCTATTACTTATTTACCACCTATAAGATGGTT
The DNA here is from genome assembly GCF_011800145.1 of Mirounga leonina. Lineage (NCBI taxonomy): Eukaryota > Metazoa > Chordata > Mammalia > Carnivora > Phocidae > Mirounga > Mirounga leonina. Next base: position 75,217,856 of record NW_023270305.1, read on the forward strand.
ATCCAGATGTGTTTTAATAAATTAGTGGAGGCATAAGTTTGATAATAAAATGTACAGACTTAAAAATTCTAAATTATTATAATATTTGATCTACACGACATGTTTTTTATTCTTGGAAATGAAACAAATGGACTCCTTTTAACGCATGGGGGTGTTCTTCCTTTCCTAGGGAGGACTTGAGGAAACTTGTTTTCCCAGGTAAAGAAGGAACACTGAGATAAAACTTTATACCAATGTCATAACCCCTTTGGGTCTTTATGATTGAAAAAAATTGGGGGGGTCTTTTATTCATCCCTGATACCATACTGGGAGTGCCACTGGCGAATGAAAGTAGTGTGTAGCCTCTCCGCTAAGAGGCATTTACTACGAATTCTTTGCTTAGGAAGGCTCAATATCTCACTGGATGCCTTCTACCCAAAGACAGATAGTAGTGGAATCATAACTATGCATCATAGTGGTGATCCAAAGCTTCCCAGCTGAGGTGGCTGGAGCGGGTCCAGTTTGAAATACTGTCTTACTTAGCATTGCTTTCTGAAGACATCTTCATGCCATGAACTTGAAATGGATAGTTCAAAGTACTCTTAGTAGATTCTGTAGGAATTATAGCTATCCTGTGTTTATTCTACTTTCCTACTCTTGATTTGGGTAGCACAAATATTTTTCCTGTGGCCTTGCTTAGGTTTGCCCATTTGTGAAATAAAAATCATAATATTTTAACCAGCTGCATTCTTTTAAAAAAGTCTAATTTGCACCTCTTTGTTACCTTATGTTTTGCTTTTAATTCAAGCTCAGGTGCCGTGTATATCTCTCCTGGAGCAGAATATACAGGTGGAGGAATGAGGGGCCCTGAGTGGAATGACTTCCCAAGAGCAACACCAAGTATATGTGACCAGGGCAGAATTTTGGGGCTTTTGACTGTCAACCCAGTCTTTTGCCCCTAAATCCTTCTAGTTCACCCTGCTTTCTTTCTTCCTTCTCTTTCTTTCTTTCTTCCTTTCTTTCTTCCTTTTTCTTTCTTTATTTCTTTCTCTTTTTCTTTCTTTCTTTCTTCCTTTCTTCCTTTCTTTTTTTCTCTTTCTTTCTCTTTCTCTTTCTTTCTCTCCTTCCTTCCTTCCTTCTTGCCTTTTTTTCCTTCCTTTCTTCCTATTATTATTATTATTTTTTAGTCCATGGATACCATGAACAGAAACTCCAAGAAGTTTAAATCAGGCCATTCAAAGAATAGATAAAATTCAGTTTTTCTTTCCTTCTATATTTTTTCATATTCTTATGTTCTAAAATAGCGAGCTTTAGCAATACATACTGTCTTTTTTCCAAGGCACATTACTCTTTCATAAGTGTGAGTTTTAAAAATAGTTTTGCTAAGAAAGATGGGTCAGACACAATCATTTGTAAAGGAAGAAAATGAAGTAGAGAGTGACTTAGTGATTTGCTTGGGGCCATTCATGACTGAGCACAAGCCCGCTTGGACTTTGGAACTTAATTTATTCCAGAGAAGGGCCAAGTTCCAGACTATGCAACTTACACATGAAAAGGCAACCCAAACAAGACTACTTTCCTGAATTTTAAATAGAAGTCTTAAATTGCTTGCAAGTAAGCATAAAATTCCAAGCTTTTACTGTGCAGAATCCTATAGTATAGGAACAGAGATGGACAAATAAGCAGGCAAGTGACTAGAATGAAAACAATAAAAACACCTTTTCACATTAAAATTACATTGTAGGATGCATTGTGCATATTAGGAGATAAAAATATTTTTACTTGTGTATAGGTTTCATGGTCTGCATTACCAATGTACAAGAAGGGTATAATTATGTGTGGCTATTTCCCTTGTCTGTGTTTTAAGCTCAATTATGAATATTTTCTTGAAGACTTATTTATCCACTTTCGAGAGAGAGGGGGAGCAGAGGGAGAGGGAGAGTAAGAGAAGCAGACACCCTGCCAAGTGTGGAGCCCGAAGGGGCATTCGATCCCGACCACAACCCCAAGGCCACAACCAGAGCGGAAATCAAGAGTCCATCACCCAACTGACTGAGCCACCCAGGTGCCCCATCAATATGAGTGTTTTTAAACATTTTCTGGGCTTCCCCATGACTCTTGGAAAAATACTACGTAAGTGATGACATCTGAACGAACCAATCATAATGGGAGTCGCGTTTCAGTCTTACGCTACAATTTCTCAAACATTTTGCCGTATATAAATATACTATCAAATACTATCAAATATACTGTTTGATCGTGATGTGTACACTGAAGTCCATTTTACATCCCACAACTTTCCATTTCTAGCCCCAAATCTGAGCAACACTGTGGCAAGACAGGACACCTGGGAGAGACCTCAAGAAGTAGCCCCAGAGATGAAAATCCCAGCTATTGCTAGAAGGCCAGAACAGGCAAAATGAAGTCTATGGTGAGAAATAAAAAAGGTCTCTCAAACCACAGGCACAGCCACGGTGAGTGAAGAGGACTGCAGGGTGAGAGAGGAAGACCCCCAAAACAAAACAAGTCCGACCTTAGGCCAAATGCTCTTGCCCTTTGGTCTCTTCCTGTGTTCCGTGGTAGGGAAAGGGCCAGGTGATCGGGATGGAGTGTCCTGACCTAGCAGTTTTCAGCAGGCTTTGCAGATGGGGAGAGAGTATTCTAACTACAGCTGCAGGAGAGACCAAATATAGAGAAGCGAGGCTTTAGTAAAGCACTTGAAGTCCAATAAATATAACCAGTGATATTAGTTTTCCTTTTTAGCTCTCGGTGGATGTTGATTGTGATTCCCTGATTTTGATGTTGAACTCTGCCTGCCTGAGAGTATGCTTGTTCTAGGTACTACAAATGCAAAGAAAAACCACTTAGAATGTTTAAGTACACATTAAAAAGTTCCAAGGATTCTTTAAGTTGCAAACTTAACAACAAGCAGATAAAATTACCCCCAAAAAGCCAGTGTTGTTATTTACAAACAAAATAACCTTTAAATTTCCATTGCCAACGTTGTTGCGCTTGACCTTCCATGCTCCTGGATTCTAGTTTTGGTTTGTAAAAACTCATATAATCAGAGGAAAAATAAAGATTTTTTTAAAAATAGAAAACAAGCAGTGCTAAAAGACAAATATCCCAGAAAGCATAGTATAGGGGGAAAAAAGAAGAACTTAAAACAGGGTGACTGGAATGAATACGAATGAAAATTCTGCGTTTTATGTTTACTTTGGGTTCTATTTATGCAGCCGCTCTCCCTCAAAGTAAGGGAAGTTTTTAACAATGCTTTTAACAATGATCTCTCTATAAATTCAAAATAGTGTCAGGGTTTAACAGAATTTCATACTACTTTATGGCTTGGGATGAACCAAATAGATTTATAGGTAAATTTCTCAAAACAAATCATTTGAGGCAATATCATAAATGGAAAGTTTCTGTACCAAGAGTTTTTTTTTTCCCAGAAATATATGGATGAATTAACACCATAAGCTTGAAATGGTAATTTTATGTTAATCATCTTCCGCATTTCAGAGTGCATTGATACTTCCGTGCAATGCACAAATGTGCTCTTGCGTGTGTGTGTGTGTCTATGCGTGTGTGTGTGTGCATATATAGATGTTAATTGTGAGTCTGCTCTTCATATGCAGGCTGGGTTCATCGTAGCAAATTCTAAATGAAGAAATAAATGTCCTTGACATTCCATTTAATAGACAGTGGGTGGCACCATCTTAAGGAGCAGATGATGTGAGGTTGCATTTGGCACTATTTTCTTTATTTGGGCTACAAACTCTATCCAAATTGTGAAGGACTTTCCACATTAGCAATTAATAGGGCCCCATTATGCTAACTATCATCCAACTTAGGACATCTTAGAGGAAAGATAAGAGATGAATAATTTGAAGTAATTTTCTTGTAATCATGCCAATCACTTGAGCAAAGTAGTTATTAAAGGAAACAGTATTATGATGAATTATAGGACATCTAACACTGAATACCTTTTCTTATCAGCTGCTTATAGTTTCTGATGCTTAAAAAAAGGCAAACAAGTAGAAGTCTATTCCGAATAACACTCATCTTACTGTAAATAATGGTTTGTTTAGCAAACCCTGAATTTTAATGAGGCTTGAAAGACAGACTTTACCTTCGTTTCTGCGCATCTCCTTGAAAAGAGCTGAAGTTTGCCGCTTTACCTTCCCTTAAAAGGTAGATGTAACGAGCATGAGTCACCTTTGATGACAAGGATTCTTCCAGTTCAGATTTGCTGAAGTGATTAGACATTATTTATCTAATTAAATGTTCAAAACACATCATTATTGAAAGGAATAAATTTAGTACATTTGTTGAGCAGTGTTAACTGAAATGTAACTGCACATCATTTGACTTTTTAACATTTTATTATATCTATTAAGTCTTTCTGTGCTTAATTAAATCAACTTATTTTTTACAGTTAATTTAACATGATTTCATTTTCGTTACAGAGTCTGAATCAGATATTATGGAGAAAGCCAACTGTATACACAAATTAAGCTTTGACTCCTCAGGTGCTCTCTTGCATTTCACTCAAATCTGGCACTTCTAGGGATTACCATGATGTTAGATGGATGTTATTTTTCACATAGTGGAAAGCTCACTCTTCATCTTTTTCTTTCTTTAACGCAACCATTTTTAAGGCTACAGAACCATCAGATTTGTACTCCTTGCATCACTGATCACGGCCAACATTTGGAAGAAATCTTTTTTTTTTTTTTTTTTTACTGTTTGGGAAAAAGTAAATAGGAATATAAATGTGGAAAGGGAAACATCAGTTGCCGCCCCCGGGAGCTGTACTTCTTAATTGTCCTTCTAGGAACAGTGGTGTCTAAATAATAATGCTATACGGTCCCCGAGAAGGCACAAAGTATCTGAGTAGCAGTAAGTAGGGCCTGGGCATCATGGAGGCAGATATTTCATTCTTGTTATTATTATATTCAAATGAGTGCCTCTTGGTGATCAATATGGAGCGGTATTCTTTTCTTCGCCAGAACCCCAAACTATAAAATGGGGGTGAGGGGAGGAGCAGCATGAAAGCCACAAATGTTCGGTGCCAATCAACTGCAGTGAATCGTGAGACACGGGGATGAAGGGAGCGATTTGGTACATTCAAATCTACCCTGAAAAGTGTTAAAATGGAGAGAGTGGCTGGAAACAAATGGGAAAGCAAGATTCAAAGGTTGCAAGTGGTGGTGGAAAATTCTAATTAGACATTTACGTCAGCTTGCAAAGCTCCTTGTTTTTCCCAAATGTTGGAGTGTTTCTTGTTCTGTCAGTCTTCAATTGAAAGTCCCAAAAAAAGGGGAGGTTTCTGAAACCCTCATGGAACTCTCGGGACAGTGAATTTAAAAGGTGGCCCCAGATGCATTTGCCGGGGATGAAATACCCTATACCAGAGAACCAAATGAAAACAAGAAGATTAAAAAAAAAAAAAAAAAAAAAAACAGAGGAAGAAAGTGAACGTGTGTGTGTCCGTGCATCCTCCCCCCGCCCCCCAGGGGCCTGGGAGCTTCCTCAGAAATGGCCCGCTCCCTTTGCTCCAGGTGCCCACTGCTAGCTACTCGGAGGCCACTTGGACTGGCTTCGATCCCCCCGGGGAAGTGTTCATGATCGCAAATTTGGCCAAAAGATTTTTTTCATTACCCTCCAACATTTCCTTTCACCTCCAACCTCAAGGCAGGGCCCTGGCTTTCCCTTTGGAGCTGGGAATATAAAGACGTGGGGCCATCCGGGCTGACCCGGAGGGCCCTTCCGTCAATCACTGACTCCCCATCCCTGCTCCCTTTCACACCAGGCAGCTGGACCCATCGCTGTCAACCAGGTAACAACCCCCAGACAATAGCGGACTGAAAGCCTGGTCTAGACACTCTTTTAGCCACTTATTTGCTCCTCTTGGCAGCTGTTGAAGCATAAATAAGCAGTTTGTAATCAGAAAGCTGACATCATCGCGGCTCGCCTGAGAGAGGAGATTGTTCCTGAGCACTGAGCGGCTTTTTTGTGTGTGTGTGACAACAGATTCTGGGGTGGGGATGCAGATTTGTGCCATGCTAAGCTGGGCTTTCTTTGATTCACAGAAGACAATTGGACCAGGTCCCCAGCTCCTGGACATCCCAGAATTATTCTTTCGTGTTCAGTTCCTGATGGCCAGTAAAATCGGATAAGAAATTGGGTGGCAATGGGGCCCGGGCTAGTCCAGGGAAGTAGGAACAGAGTGGGGCACATAGGAAGTTTAGACTTGAGACATTTTCTGGGCCCCCGCACATACACCTTGTCAACCCCTTGCAAGTGCGCCTGCCGGATGGTTTGGGTGGGAGACACCGAGGGGAGGTTTGGTGCTAGATATACATGTCTGAATGCTTTGAGAAATGAATAGTTTCACAAAAAGCAGCAGAGAAACGGGTGTGTTGATTCCTGCTTCCCAAGTGTGGCTTGTTGTTTTTTCTTTTTCTTTCTTTCTTTCTTTCTTTCTTTCTTTCTTTCTTTCTTTCTTT
>NW_023270305.1:75224353-75354933 GCF_011800145.1 Mirounga leonina
TTTCTTTCTTTCTTTCTTTCTTTCTTTCTTTCTTTCTTTCTTTCTTTCTTTCTTTCTTTCTTTCTTTCTTTCTTTTTTTCTGCCTCTCAAGATCAAGTTTGCCATTCAAAGTGATTGGCAGTTGTCCTTGTGAAAGAGAATAGACATGAGCCATTCTCTAGAAACATTGACTCTTCATCACCTCCACAGCTGAGAAACCCCCTCTGTAGGTGTTTCCCCCCCAAAAAAACTGGCTTTGTTATTGGGAGGGACAGAGATGGCAAGATGGCAGAGATTATTTATTTATCATAATTGATTTCTTATAATTGTTTTGAGGATGTTCCCAAAGGAAAGAGAGCTTCTCTGGTTTCTTTTAACAGTGTGGTTCTGATTGCCCTGATGTCTGCCTGGGACATCTGACTGAAGGTCTATTGGTAAATGGTGGGGCGGAATGAATGTCAGGATGCCACAGAGCTTGCTACCTGAAACCCATTCAGGTGGTTTTGCCCATCTCCGGTTTCACTTACCAAAAAAAAAAAAAAAAAAAAGGCATTTCAACAAAAATATTGACTTCCTAGCTCCCTGAGGGTTTCTGGTATTAGTTTGCTATAAGTAGCTCATGATTTAGAGTACAAAGGCATTTCCAGAATGCATGTTTAACAAAATGACATAGCAGATAATTGAAATTTATTTGCAATTTTCAAACTACAATAAACACAATTCTCCTTTTCTTTCATTAATAATCGCACGGCTAATGCATAGCAATCCCTCTGCAGCTTTTACAAGCAAACTTGAGCTGCTGTGTTGTAATAGCTGGAAAAGTTAATGTAGCTTGAACAAGGTTCCTAATTGTCCCTGTCTCTGTCATATTTGTCTACTTGAATGGTCCTAAATACCACAGCGATTAATTACTACAGAGCAGGTATTACAAGATGTTATCATCCTTCCCCAACTGTCTGGGTGAATGGAGAGAAGCAGGAGATTGTTCCAGTGTTTCATCTTTGCTCTTCCTGTAAGGCACTTTAACCAGAAGATTTAACGTGTCAAAGTTAACTGCGTTCTCTAGCAGATATTCACATTCTAATTAAAGATTAAGAACGTAGTACATTACACTGTGATTTGTCATACATGGCTTGTTAAATAGGAAACCTACCGGGATTCCCTAACATTTTATAAACATTATTCAGGGCTTTTAATGTGGGCAAAGAGAAAGATGATTCAACTGCATTGCAGGATGGAAAGCAGGTCGCCCTCCACGCCCCCACCCCGCCCGCCCCCCAATAAATAACAAAACCGGAGAACTTGGGCAGTTTGGAAACTGTTTTGCCGTGGAGATTTTGTTCAAACCATGAATCACCTCTGGTTTGTATTTGGTGGCGAAGGGGGAGATCTTAATGATTCTCCCTCGGCATCTTTTTTTTCTACTTTTGCTTTTTGCTGTCAGCTAAGTAGAGGAAGGTAAGAGTCTTTGTTTGAATTAGAGTGCCAAAGGACAGAATAAAGATGAAACAGTGTTTCAATATGCAGCCTGAGCTTTTAGTTGATTCTCATCGCCCTGATCGGCTCAGTTTTTAGCACTGGTACCACAGGACTGCTTCACATTCTATGATTGCCTGAGGAATAAATTAATGAGGTTACTGAGACACTGAACATTTGCATATTCACGGATGCTTATTAGGTAGAAAGTGAATGCCAGGTGCACTGAATTTGGGGGATATAGGATTTGTTAAGAATTAACATCTTTCCATTCCTCAGAAAAGGGGTGTCTTGTCACTAAAAATAATATGCAGGCAAAACTCCCGCCTCATAACTCTCTGAATAATTATGATATAATAGAAAACCAAGGCAAGAGAGGGTCTTGCCGGAGAGCAATACAGAGCCACTGCAGTGCCCTTGTTATGGGAAGACCTGGATGCGGTGGTCCTGGAGCGTAAAGAAGCAAATGCTTCGCTCTATTTGGATTTTAGGCTTTAATTATGCTGGTGGCGTGCACAGCTGAACACGATGCCATCTTACCGAAGGCAAAATTATCAATTTAAAGAGACCTTTACATTTGTAAATATTATTATTGACAGGTTGCCAATCTGAGCCGGAGCAGGGGAAAGCTTTCCTAAGAAATTAGGTCCAAACCTGAATCACAGAATTAGTCTTGACTGTTTCTCTAAGGGGGGATCGGTCCATAGTTCCGTAGTTGGGGATTTCTGCTGGGGCTGTGTGGCAGCATATTATTTGAGCTATCTGTATCTCATTATTGAGAGAAGTTTTTGTGCTGCTCTGGGTTGTGGCTTGGAGACCACCTCCTCAGAGCTCAAATGGGCAGATTTCATATTCCTCTTGTCCTTAGGAATACTTCGTAAAACAGAATGATGACTGTCCATGTTTTTCAGAGCACTGTGCTGTGGGAGAGTCTGCCTCGTCTTTTTTGCTACCATTTTATACAGGTAGGTTTTCTTTCTTTCAATCTCTTTTTTATTTTGGGTTTTTTTGTTTTTTTGGTTTTTGTTTTTTGTTTTGTTTTTTTTTGTCCTCTTTAAAGAAAATGATTGGCAGCATCCAACCTCAAGGAATTAATCTATCAAAATCAAGCTGGGATAAGTATTTCTTTGAGAAATAATATATATTTATCAACAGGCTCTATTCTGCCCCCTTGTTTCACTGTACCTTGCATAGCACTTCCCTTTCTTGGCCAAGACTAGTGATAACCCTGTATTAAGAACATAGTGTATCTGTATGTGTGTGTCTATACACACACACACACATACACACACACACATATATATACACATATATATTATTTTTTCAAAGATTCCCTGATGTGCATTCTATATACATTTTATAGTCCCTTTTCTTGATTTTAAAAATATTTCCAACAGCCAAACAGTATTTTGAAAGATATTTCCCCTGTTTTTAAAAATAGCCTTTAAATATGAACGAGTTAAATGTCTGCCCAGAGAAAAGTCCAAGGGGCTCTCAGTGTTAATTTCACTATTGCATCAGACTTCAGCTTTGCATTTATTTTGTGGAGGTTCAGAGGTATAGTAATTGTCAGAACAAACCCCTCAAAATAATCTGTGCATGTTTTAAAATTCAATCTGTTATCTCCCACAAATTTTTGATGCATTCATAAACATATTGAAAAATCACACTGATTTTGATGTGGCAGAGTTGTAAGCAGAAATCTATATATTTTCATCGAGCATTACAAATTTCTTACTATTTGTTGCTAATATTGAATGAGACATTTTTTTTTTGAAATGTGTTTCACCCCAAAAGGGCCTGCCTGAAAACACACCCTGCAGTAAAATCACTGGCGTCCAGGGTTTTTGTCACATACACAGAGCACAGATTTTTTTGATTATGTAGATTTCTTTTCCTACTGCAGTTTCATATGCAAAGCATGCATCAGCCACATCCATGCTATCTCCTAAAGCAGTCATTCTGAAACCCAATCTGGGGACAGTGCAGACTAAATAAAATTTCATTTTGATTTGGCCTCCTGCTGTGAATAGGACTGCTTTGTCTCAGCCGACAGAACCAGCAAGCCAGAAAGGTATGTCCTGTTTTGCATGGCTGATGGTGTGTCTTGAGGCTCACAATCAGGCCATCCTGCGTCCTGCTCGGGCTCCGCGGCACCTCCACTCTGCTTTCTCTTTCCCCTTCCATTCGTCTTTCTCTTCCCCCCTTCCATTTGCTCCCCATGCTGCCTGTCTTCTACCTGCAGGGCAGAGCCGTGGCAAACCCACACCGATTGTTTACTTTGGCATATGTTTAATAGCTTGCGTGGCTGTTTGCATTTTTTTTTTCACTGTCTTTGTTGGTGGTGGCTTTTTTTTTTTTTTTTCTGTTTTGGTTTTTGTTTTGTTTTGCTCTCCTTGCCCACATTTGCCTTCCCTGTTTCTCAAGGTGTTGAATACTAAAATACTAACTTAAAGAAAAATTGTTTAAGTGCCACGATGATGCTCCAGAGAGTTTACTGGAAGATTTGTCATGTGGAATTTTATTGTAAATTTGAGGAAGCGTTTAACAGCTTTGAAGGACTTTAGTTTTCATGGCCCTTTTGAGCCTATTTGGCAGAAAAGCAATTGCCCATTTTAGAGAAGGGGGGAAATATAAAATAAAGACTCTCTTCCAATGGGATTGAACTATTTTGCCATCTTGGTGTGTTTTATAAAATGCATTGTGGTGTTTGCTGAAGAGCTGAAATATGATGCTTTTTAAAGGGACGACCTTCATCTGGAATCATCTCGCTAGAGACTGTATTGTGGCAAATGTTCTTCTTACACTTGTCCCACCCTTCGGAGAATGTATTGGCAATCAGGGACAACCTGCTGTGATGTTCTCAGAAGCAGCTCTGGATGCAATGGTCAAGTGCCAGGGAGGCTGACAGTGGCAGGAACTCTTCTTTCAAGCCCAGTTTCTCCTTGGAGTTGTCATTGCCCTGAACCCCTTCATATGGTCCCATAAGGAAAAGAAGTTTTTCCCTGGTTTACATCATTAATCTAAATTAGATTATGGGAAACTGGTAAAGAAGGGATAGACAGCAAATGAAAATAAATCGCTTAAGAGAAGGGCAGGGAGTGACTGCTCTCTGACTCTGGGCTCAGCATAAGTCATTCCACCTAGGATTTAGAGGAATAATAATAATTTAAAAAGTACTAATTAGCATATGGATCCCATCCACTCACCCACCCAGAAGTTAGAAGCAAAATAAGTCACGTAACTTGGTAGAAGGTGAGAAATTAACTTCCATAAATCCATGTTTCAGCCATCCCAATGGTCTGTGGTGAGTTCTTGATGTCATTTCTGAAATTCAGTGGGTGAGAGTTTTGTCATTACAATAAATTTTCTTTTGACCACAAAATCTTTAAGTTCACCATTGCATACCTGTTAGCCAAGATCCTTGGGAGAGGAGATTCTTCAAAAGCTTTAGTAATTTATTGAGGGCTCCCCTACTTACCATGTACAACAGGTTGAAGAATAAAGTAAAAGTTAGTTAAAGAAGATGTGACAAAAATAGTAGCCTGAAAACAACATAAGATGTTGTCTGATAAAGACGGCACATTCTTAGAGCAGGGAGAGGGAAATGGCGGTATTGGGCACCACTGGTAGGGTTTGGCCTGACAGATGGATACTTTCCAGTATTACCCAATAGGAAGTCTTTTCGCTCTACCCTTGCTAACAGAGCCCCTTGACTATTTTATAGCTTGTTAGTTGATGATATTAAAAAGCCCAGATTTGTATTTTGTCTAATTTGTACAAGTTCTTATAGGAGCCACTTATTGGCATTATAGGGACTTTTTGATAACCAAATGACTGTTTAAAAAGTAAATATGTTATGTTGCTGCACAGGCTTTTTTTTTTTTAAATGCAATTATTTAGCCAAGATCAGATACCTTTTTTAAAAATTACAACACAAACACTGGTTTTGGAAAACAATGTACTCATGAAGGATCTATGTGTCCATAAAAGTACATAGGCCTATATATCTACCTTATGTGTGTATATATATATTTATACACATATATACAGAGCAGAATAGAGAGACTGAAGCAATTATGCTGTTAAGAAGAGTCACAAAGCGGGCGCCTGGGTGGCTCAGATGGTTAAGCATCTGCCTTCGGCTCAGGTCATGATCCTAGGGTCCTGGGATCGAGTCCCGCATCGGGCTCCCTGATCGGCAGGGAGCCTGCTTCTCCCTCTGCCTCTGCCTCTCTCTCTCTCTGACTCTCATGAATAAATAAATAAAACATTTAAAAAAAAAAAAGAAGAGTCACAAAGCTTATTTTGAAGAAAAAAATCGATAAATACATCTAGCAGACAAAATTCTACTGTGTGGTTTGATTTATCATACACATGTCATATATACCAAAAGTTTGCATTGAGCCTTATGATATTTTTATTAATTCATGAGTTCATCTTGGATTTCACCTGCAGGAGACAAATTATTATATCATGTCATTTGGGAATGACCTCAATGAAGACCCAATATTTGCCTTACACAAATCTCTGCATCTCTGTCTTTGGTGTCTGCCATGTTTCTCTTCCTCCATGTTTTAGTTCATGTGTTCCATAAACATGATAGCTCAGTGTGTCTGCAAGCACTTAATATAACAATTTGATGAAAATTTTGAAGGTAATGACTGTCATGGTGGTGCATCGCATGTGAGTTGAGTTTATACATATTTTATTTGCTAATGTTTGTGATGACCACAATCTGACCTTCCATATCTCATTATCTGGATCCTTCTACAATTAAGAGAAAGAACACTGACCGAGGCTAAATGTACACTGTGACCAAAGACAGATTTCTGTTTTCTGGTGACCCCTCCTAACTCTTGGGAAACAGTGGGTACTCAAGGAATCTTTCTTGAGAGAATGAATGAGTGAGTGAATGACCCCGGTTGAACACAGGAGGAGAACAGGAGGCCCCTTCGCTGGCTGGAGCCTGCCTCTGCACCACCTAGCAGTCATCACACATGTAGGAAAGAAAGAGGTTTGAAAGCCACAGGCACTCCACCCGGGGCCCACAGTCTTGCCAGGCATGTGAATCCACTGAAAACTCATGCATGTTTGTCCAAAGAAATAAATTACATGACAGGCTCAAATAGGTCTAAATAGAACCCCAAATGGTGAGGACCCAGAAGTTCTAAGAAGATCTAGCTAGAGGAGCATCAAAAGGAACAGGGGAAGGAAAAGCATAGCATTCTCTGAAAAGATCCGGAGGAGAATAAGAAAAAAGGTTCAATTTATGTATACTCTGTAACGACTTCCAGGTATGGAAAGTTTATTTTACATCTCTGTAGATGCGGTAAACGAAAACCAGAAACAATAAAGAGAATGCAAGTCAGAATCCAGACACTAGGCACTGGGGAGATACCACTGAAAAAAATACCTTTGGAGTTCTTTCTCGAAGCATCATACTAGATTTGGAATAAAACAGTTCATGTTGTTTTTATAAAAATAGTTACATTTAATAGAGAGGCCATTTACCATACTGATCTTAACCTGAAAAAAAATACTCTATTTAGATGTGTGTGATAATCTTAATGGCCATTATAGATCCAAAAACCCCACCAAGAACTATGAACATTTAGATTTTCTGTTAGGACTTAGGCAGCCTTGGAAAATCCTCACAGTGCAGCAGACTAGGGGAGAGAGTCAAGTAAATTAGTCCCTGAACAGTTTGAAATCTAAATTTACTACTGGAAAGAAGACTGCTGCTTGACCTATGAAATCAAAAGTTGTGTGGTCAGAAAAATCTCTGTGCCCTGTGACTTTCATGCACATGGAAATAATCTTAGACCTCAATATTTTTATCTCCTGAAAGTGTCCAGGAAATTTGAATGTCCAGAATACACAGGACCTGAGTGTTAAAGGTACAGCACTGGACATGTTCCATATGATGCTCGTCCTCCAAACACTGAAGAATGGACATAATGTCTCTTATAAAGCCCACACCAAAATGGCAGTAGCCCTAGTCACATGATCGGGCAGAAGGCGGCCCTGTGGTTGAGCTTCCCTGGCTACTCCTGATTGTCTAAGAGGCGGATGCTGCTGTCACAGGGCAAGACAGCCCCACAGGAGGCACTGGCCCCCGAGCTGGATGGAGGACGTGGAAGGGAAGCAGTTCTCTGGGCAGAAACAGGGCTGAAGTGAGGTCATGTGGCCAGGAGGAGTTACATGCCCTCCCCTATCTTTCTGTCCAAGCCCAAATGAAGGATCTTGTGTTCACTAGCCCCGGACTGCTTCCAGGAATGCAAGCAGGCATCTAGAGACAAGGCACACAGTGGACTCAGCAAGGAGAAGGCTGGAAGAAAATAAGAAGCTACCATGTGAATCTGAGAATTCCTACTTTATTCCCAAGGCTGGTGGAATTCATAAATTGCACCCACCTTCCCTATATAGCAGAATGTCACCTTAGGGAAAGAAGCACGAAGGGGCACATACAGAAGAGAATGGGCATTTTATCCAAGTGGAAGAATGAACACCAATTAAGAAAGACGGCTTAAATGATCAGGCCTGACAGCTCCAAACTTGATTGGACATTTAATTAATTTCTCTCCTTTACCCTCACTCACGACTGATTGAGGGCTCAGGAAGAAGCCATGGTGAGCTGCAACCAAAAGACAGAAAATAAGTTATATTTTCACTTTATGTACAAGTTGTACTGTGACTCCAGTTTTGCAACCAGCTTCACTTAAAAGATTCACGATTTTCACATAAATGCCTACCACCAATAACCCAAGGAAATATTAGAAACTTCATATGCCAATCTCAGAAAAAGAGGGGGATGTAATGTTGAACAAATACTGATTGCAATGTGTCAAATTCATCTTCAGTAACTGCCATGCAATATAACTTTGACTCCAGAAGATTAGACTTCATTTATGTATGGATTTTTCACAACACTTTCTCCATCTCTGGGATGGATCCTTGATGCACAAGAGTGGGTCCCTAGCTGCCCTGCAAATATCCTGAATCCAACTCCCTGACCTAGTTCATAGGCTCATCTCAACAAGGGGGAGCAAATCAAGTCAGATTCTCTTTCCCCAGAATATGAAATTTAAAACCAGGAAGCCCTGTTGCTGGGGGCTGTTGGATCTGAGTAGCATTAGCGTCAACAGGGCAGAGGACACATCAACTGTACACCACATTTCAGAAGACCTAGAAACTGGCCACCTTTCTTCTCCTTCTGCCGACCTGATTGGTCAACTCTTTACATTTAATGCCTTGAAATGTCATAGTGCTATCTTAATGAATTCACCCCTTCCACTGAAGTTTTCTAGAGTTTCTGGAGTTCTTGTTCAACTTACATGCTGCCAGCAAATATGGGAACAAGAAATTCTTAGAGATAAGTGAAACATCCTAGACACTGGACCATGTAACCTAAGGAAGGAAGTATAGAAATGGTGAACACTTACTTAGTCTTGGACTTGCATCCACGTGCTGAAACTGAAAGTTGTTGAATCTGGCGATGGATACAAATATCCGTGATATCCACCAGAAGTTTTCTAGAAGGGCACATAAATGTCTTAGCAATGCCAACTGTTGACAGCATGAGGATGCATCTTATAGAGTTAAGTGTCCCAGGGTATGGTCCATAGAATAACTTTCTAAAAGTTATATAATATTCCTTCTGTTCCGTTGGCTTGTTTATTCATGTAAGACATGTATCAGTTAACATAATATAAGCAGAAAACTAGCTTAAAATTCAAGATAAAAGTCAAAAGGATCAAGAAATATCACAGCATTCAAGGATAGAGGCAGAACCCAGTCACCACTACAGGAATCTAATTATATCCTAAACAGAGACCAGGGAGGGAGTTTTGAAACACTGGAGGAAAAGGAATAGAAATCTCGATTTTTAAAACATATATTATTTTGAAAGTTCACTGTGAAAACATGGTCTTTTCACTTCACCAGTAAATCAAACTGGTAAAGTGGTCTAAAAATAAAAAAGAACAGTGAGTGGTATGAATGAGACCTAAGTTAAGGCTTGGTTTTCACATAGCTCCTAGCTTGTAATATTTTATGACCCTACACAGTAACACAAATTATTCATATTAATGTCAGTGTTTTATTAAAATAATGATTATTGACAGGTAATATATTACCAACAAATGTTTTCATAGAGCAGGAAAAACTCTTTTAATCTAGAACATGCAAGGATGGACTCATAAAAGAAAAAACTAGTATAGAAATTGACGACTTTGAGGAAAAAGTCTTCAACCAATTGTTTTAAATGGTTTGTTCTGTGTCTGTTGTAAAGGGCAACAGAAGGTGAATTTAGTTATACCATCATCACCCGCCCACATTAAGAATGTATTTATTCCCCTCTAGCTCATTACAGACTGCTGTCTTTTATGTGTATACACTTTTTTTGCTTATTAAAAAATACTTGAATCTTTTAATATTAAAGAATGCCTTTAAAGAGAACAGTATATGGGGGAACAGACATATTTTGCAAGAAGTAACTATTTGAGGGCTAGCTAAGTAATGACTGAGAGCAGATTTTTTTTTTTTTTTTTTGCCAGCTAGCTATTAGTATTTGGGGAGTATAAACACTAAAGAGGGTGAGGAGCTACGTGGAACAAGGGGATAGGGTTTGGGGTCATGGGATGAAATTAAGAAAAGGGAAATTTAGGTTGATTACCAATTGAAAATCTTCTTAATGTTGAGGCCTATTAGACTGTAGGGTAATCTTCCAAGGGAAGTGGTGGGACTCCCATTGCTTAGATGCTTAAAATTAGAGTGGACAGAGCACTATCAAGGACACCCCATGGTGAATGATCTACCCTGTTGTGTGGAATGAGCGAGTTCACCTTGGTTGCCTTTATGGGCTCCAGCTTCCACGTCACCTGAGGAGAGAAGGGAAGAAAAATGACCCCCATCTGTCCCACACAGACCCACCATGCCCAAGTGATCGGGGGAATCTTTTAAAAATATCTCTCCTGCTTTTCACCTGGAACAGTCCTTTTAACACTTCCACAGAACCCCACCCCACCCCCCAAAAAGAAAGCTCTGTTGGCAAGAAAGACTTTCCCAAAGATACTCGTTTCCTACCTAGAAAATTCACATCTTTCTGAGATTCATAGAAACCAGTATCTTGTGTCATGTGGCACTCTGCTTTTCAATCAAGTAATAATTGAAGCAAGCAAGCCAGTGACATCTTAATAATATGGCTACCATGACATTTGTGGGCATATAGGTTCTCTCATTGTAGAAAGACAAAGAAATGGAGGGAATGGGAAATGAGAAACAGAGCTACAGACTGAGAGAGAACAGATCAGATTAGCCGTTACTGAGCATTGTACCAGATTCCAGGTGAAAGAAGGGAAGAGCAATTGCATGAGAAAAATGGGCATTCCCTTTTGTGCCCTTGGAAACCAAGGCAGTACCCAGAGGTCCACTGCAGAAAAGACTCTTTTCTTGAATGGGAACATTTCTGGAAATGGATATATCAGAGAAGATGTGGTTATATCTTCTGATTTTAATGAAATCTTGTTTTACACTCTTTGATAAGAGTTCTGTCAATCATAATATTTTTTTTTAAATATTATATCCATGTGGTATTAGATTAGTCCCCCCCCCTCTGTTCTGGCTTAAATAAACATGCCCAGGCTTTTACAAAAGCCTTCACAAAAGAAGTGAGGCATGAGATAATGCATATCTCTATATAAATTGCCGATCTGAATGGACAGTGAGAGTCAGAGACATGAATGTCACAATCAGCATCCAGTGCTGAACATCCCCTGCTTGCTGGAGGTGACAGGGAGGCTGAACACCATGGGAAGGTGATGGCAGAGAGAACTGTGCCCTGAAACTCTATATTAAGTACAGCCAGCCTCCTCTGCTGTAGAACCAAGTTGAATGTCAACAGACTTACTCTTCTTTCATTGTTCCTCTTACCTTTCTAGTAGACAGTGGCTACCAAGGTCTTCAGAGAAGGTAATTTGGGGCAAGAGAAGAAGATTATAATGCTTTTCTTTCAATTTCCCTTCGGATAATTGTTGTGCAAGAAAGGAGACGGTTAAAAGATTAAAATTGTTATCTTCCATAAGACATATGCTATTCTAGCTCCCCATTTCTTCCTCATGGTAAATTCTTTCTGTCTTTAAAAGTTTAATGTTTTATTTGATTACAAAAACACTGTAGTCTACATCAATAAAAATATCTCACTCCTACCAACTGGGTTTCACACATAAAATGAACATTTTCCCCCCAAAAAATTATCTCTTTTTCCCTCGTGGGAAACAATTTCTTCAGAAACTTGTGATCGTACACAAAGAAATGTATGTTTCAGAGTTCACACACTTACACGCGATCTATTGCTGCAACTTGCTGCTTGAAACGGATCTGTGTGACACTTATTTAATGGGAATGCTTTTGGGAAATGACCTGGGTCCTCTGTTGTGAGCTCAAGGTTCTTGAACAACTGGCAAATGTGCCCTAACCACTAGACTGCAGCCAACATCGAGAACGGTGTTGTTGACTGCGGCCTCCCTCTGGGGTGCCATGGCCCACAGCACAGTTTCAAAAACTCATGAGCCTAAGGAAGATACCAACTTAGAAGGGAAGTGCAGAAACACCGTTTCCATTTTTTTCCTCTATTCTCTTCCATTCCTGACAAGATGCCTTTATAGTTGACAAACTCCATTTTATGGATAAGGAAGCAAGTGATTTGCTTTCATGAAAGGGATTGCTTGTGGTCAAGGTTCTAGCCTCCCAAGGAATGTGTGTGTTCCTGTTCTGAGAAGTCCCCAGATCACCAGTTAGGATATCTTAAGGTCAAAATATGGAATCCGAGCAATGTTATTCATCTGAAATAAACACCAAAATGTTTTCACTCCAAAAGAGCAACTCTCCTGAAAATCTTTCCAAGTCACTCAAATGTACCTTGAAAACAGTACATGCAATATTAAAATCTCCAAATACTCACTTCTTATGTTCACTTAGGGGATGGATTTTTTCTTTTTTAGATCCAAACATTGCAATTTACTTTCAAGATAATAATATTTTATATGTAAATATCTTTCCAAAGCACTTTCATTTATCTTTTAAGAAATGTTCAAGCTGTATTACCAAAAAGTTTTTAATTGAATTATAACTGAATGTTATTTAACCAACTGGTAGAAGAAAAACAGAGTTGTAATAAAATTCACATATAATAATAAACTCGGCCATAATAATAGGTTTTAACAAATTGTGATCCCTTAATGCATTTTCCATCAGACCTGTTGAAGTAGGCTTTCAAATGAGAGTGGAATATTTACATCTCATAAAAATTATGTGTCCTTATTGAGAATAGAGATTGAAGATACCCCAATATTCTTCATTTTATTGACCAGCAGAGTGTTTAGATTCTGTTTTTCAGGAGATAATTTATATCCCAATCTCTTGGCCTGCTGGCTTCTCCTAGTTACTCACGTGTGGTGCCCACGTCCACGCTACACATACTATCCTGGCTGGAACAGGAGTGTGTGTGCTCTCTCTCTCTCTTGCTATTGCTTCAGCTTTACTGCTCATGCTTTAAATGACCCACCCATAAGGACTTACAATAATGACTTATGCTCGATTCTCACTATCTCAAAAGGTTCTAGTAGTTTTACTCTTCCTCGAAACCTTCTTGCAGAATTTCTTCCATATGCCCCAGATGATATAGATCCCTAAAGAACTGCAGGCAAAACCAAAAGGAAAACACCGGGCCTGCATTCACTGTGAGGCTGTGGTCTGATGGGGGGATCCCAAGATGTTCCTGGCGGGGGGGGTCTCTGCAATAGGGTGGGATGGAAAGGACATAGTTCTAGGCTGGCCCCCGGGGAAAGCCTGCGCCTAAGTTCAGCAAAGCCCCAGGCTCACTCTGCATCTCAGCCCTCCCAGCCCAGCTCTGCGGCAGCCCTGGGAGGCAGGCAGGCAGGCCAGAGGAGGAAAGGAAGGCATTTGAGGTAAGTGTCATTTTCAAAGTCACAGAATCAGTAAGAAGCATGAATCAGCATTCAAACCAAGTATTCCAACGGTGCTACCTGTTAGCTTAGACCCTACTTAACTTAGCCAAAACATATCCTTCACCTTTGATTGACAGGGAGGATTTGAGTTAGTATTTCAAAAGCAAAGGAGAGAGAAGCTTAATAAGGCTAAAGTTCAGACACTGTGCTTTAGTCAAGTTTGTATTCCTACCCATCCTGGCACCCCACTGAATTAAGGGGTGTGAGGGCAGATGTGAGGGAAGAAGCACTTGGAAATGGGGGGAGTGGAAATCCATGAATTAAAAACTGGTGTGCAAGGAATTCCAAAGACTATTACATAATTGTGCTGACAAGATCGATGGATGGATGGATAGATAGATAGATAGATAGATAGATAGATAGATAGATAGATAGCAAAATAAAATAACATCAGAAGCCCCCAAAAAGCATGATGTGTAAGAGTGCTTACTGGTCCCTCATCTCAAATCACAACTGGCAGGATCGACTACATAGTTTGTGGGGCCCACTAGGACATGAAACTTTCACGAGGGTGCCCCTTGTGAAAAATGATGAAGAATTTCAAGATGATGGCAGCAGAGCGTTAAACCAAGCCTGGGGCCCCACGTGACTGAGGAGACCCCACAGGGACAAAGGGGGCCCTGGTTGGCATCGACTCTTCCGCGCACGTTATCTAGTTCTACTTGGGCAGGCCCAGATTTCAGCTCAATGTAAAGGAAAACTATCCAACAATTAGGGCTGTTTACAAATAGAGCAGACTGCTTTGTTAAGCAGAATTTGCCCTCTGAGGGAAAGTTCACACAGAACCTGGAAGACCATCTATCAAAGATGCTGAAGTGGGGATTGATTCCTTCATGAGGACAGAGCTGGGTTTGACCTTAGAGGTCCCTTTTCATGCTATGATTCTGTGAGTCAGACAGCTTCCATCTTCTTCAGATTGTTGAGCGGAGTCACTTTATACGATTCACAAACACCACCTATGCAGCACGCCAACTTCCTGACACTCACCTTAACGCAGTGAATGGCATTATGGTCGTTTGACATAAGTAGAGATGGCCACAGTTACGTACCTGGACGACAGAAGCATGCGCACGACCACACTCAGCATGGAAGAGTGTGCTGATAAACACGGCAGAGAGCCAAGGCAGCTTGGGTATTTCATTACTTCCAAATCTATGTGTCTGTGGGTGCAATGCAAAGCCTATGGTCCCCTTACCCACAAAGTACCACAGTCAACCCGTTTTGGTTGCTGTGAGTCTTCATACAGTCGTGTCGTCATTAGCCAGGGAAGCTAAGGTAAGAAGCTACTAAGGAAGTATTTGAAAGGGTGGGAGCCATAATACTGAAATGTAAATGAAGATGATGCTGCAGGCTTGAAAAACAGCAAATGCGGGATCCCATGCCTTCTGGAGTTGATCCACAAAGAAACCAGCCCACACATGGAGTGGAGCTGAAAAAATTATTCGGATTCTCTCCTCGCATTGCATTCAAAGGCCAAAGCAACGAGGGGAGACATGAGACTACCGAGGTCCTATTGTTTTGCCTCAGTAGCACCATCATTAGCGGTGTTAATATCTTGTATATTGAGTCCCTCCAGGCTGTTAGGCTATTCTCAATCTACTTACCGTTAGTTAAATGGCTGGCAGCTAGGTTGATGTACCCGTTTCCTTCCAGAGCTCTCAGACAGTAGCATTTACCATGGCCATTTTGTTAATAAAATCGGATGGCATTGGTTTCCAGCATCCTGGATTTTTGTTGAGCAAAGCAGCATGGTGTATCAAAGGCATGTCAAGAGATGTGACGTAAATGAAAATCGCAGAGTATCATAATGCCGCACAACAGGTGCACAAAATAGATGTTCAAAATGGTTTCTATTATTTGGCTTTTTTGGAATCAAATCAGAATCAAGAACAATAGTGGCCATTTCAGATAAATTACTTCTGCACATTCTTGCAGATTGAGCAGCTGTAAAGGAGGGGAGGGGGGAAGATGGGGGTGCTCGCTATTTGGAAGGTGGATGCAAATATATTTGTAATGTGTATACAGTGTACTCAGTATATTAAATTTTTGCCTTTCATGTGCAATGATAAAAGTAGTTTCCTTTGCAGGATTGCATGTTTCATTAATACCACATTTTAATAATTAAATAGCACAACTCTAGAGGCAAGAGCTAAGATAAAAGTTTGCAGACAATCCATTATTTCTCACAGACGGCCCTTCTGAAGAGCCCACGGAGATGCCGTTTAATGATTTAAGTTCTAAAATAGGTTGTTTAATAAAATCTTGGGTGTTTATGTAGGTCTCTTCTAGCGGGCAGTGTCTTTCCTTTTGTCGGGTGTGGTGTTATTAATGATAAGACATGGGCTGAGGGGCTGGTACTCCGCGCACCCCCCTTACACCATTATCCATCCCGGCCCACTCTGGCTATTTCTGTTGCATTACAGTTCCTATGTGTAATTTTTAACGTTGGGAAGGGAGAGGTTTGTTGTCTTTTTAATCCTCTCTGTTAGCATATTCTATTTTATTAGACGTAATTCACAGGGAGAGAGAGAAAGGGAGGCAGACACTGGTTCAGGGGGATATATAATTGGGTGTAGGAGGATTAAACTATTATTAGTGTACTCTCCTAATGGATGCCCCATAAAGAACCCATAGCACAGGCATTAATGAGTTATGAAGGAAGAGTAGGCAAGCTGAACAGTGTTTCCATTATTACAATCCTACTTATATACAAATTGTTTAGCATCACTTGAAAGGAACACCAGACTCCTGATATACTTAAGCAGAGAAATTTTCCTTCAGAATGGTCTTGTTCTTTCTAAATCTCTGACTTCCAATTTACAGGATCTTTCACACAAGCCTATCCTGATACTTAGTTTTGCTCCCCATCAAGCCTTGCTTACTATGAAAAAAAAATTGCCTGAAATTTTTTCAATCAAATAGAGAAATATCTAAATATATATAAAAACATGGTCTCTTCTTTGATTTAAAAAAAAAAAAAAAAAGCAAGATCTGTGAACACTAATGCCCCCAGGTGATAGGAGTGGGAAATAAGTTTAAAGAACATTATTTTTTTAGGCATAAATATTCAAAAGTAAAACAGAAAAGGTTAAATGTAATAAGTACAGTGTGCTTTGACGTTGAACTGAAAAGCAGAATCAGAGCCACGTCCTTTTGCTGTGGTCCTCGTTGTTGTTGTTGCTGCTGTAGGTGAAAAATCAAAGAGAAAGCGAAAGTACACAGCTTTCACAGATGTATTACATAACGTACTTAGGTGGATTTGGTGGATTACTCCTTGGTTTAAGCATGTATCTGATGCACCGCTCTCCACTCACATTGTGTAAATAGGTACAGTCAGTCTTTTCCTCCTTTTCCCACTCTTTCTGCCTCTGACAATACAGTTGGATTTTTCCTCTCTGGGGCACATATAAACTTGATGACCACAGCAGAGAAGCCGACACATCATTTAGAGTTACTTCTGTGCGATATTTATCAAACCTCACAGAATTTTCCTAAAACTTTTTATCTAAGAATGACAACACCACTGGACTATAATTCAGAGCAGTGAATGTTTGTGAAATGCTTTCTCCCCAAATGAAATCATCACCCCACAAGAAGATGATGGCTTTGAGTCTTCTTTATTTTAAACTTGTATAAGAATTAGTGCTTGAGGTCCTGTTCAACTGTAAAGTTTTGAATCATATTCTCTCCCGAGTGGATATATTAAAAAAAAAATTTTTAATTCCATGGCTGGAGGTGTTTTCTAATAAATGCTCTGTCCTTTTCTTCTGTGGCCGTCTGTCCAGCATCTGTAACTTGGAATGTGTTTGTAAAATATGAAGGAACCAAGGATGGCGTTCCAATGGAAACCTAGCTACCTCCCTAAATGGAATGTTTATGTAAGCGATTTCACTCGATAAGGTTGACAGTTAAGATAGCACACATCCAAATTCGAGGATTTAACCTTCCAAAGATGCCCGGTTTCACTTTTGATGTATCTTTTTCGCTTTTATAAAATGCGTTTCAGTTCTCGTACATAAACTACAAGGCAGAGAAATGAAAAGTCCTTTTGCATGAGAAATGGTATCCTAAGGTATATGAAAACTTGGTGTTGGAAGTAATTTTCACTTCTTTCCATTCGTTTTTATTGCTTTCCAAAGTGAAAACTCCATAGACTCAGAAGCCAAAGGGCCTTTTGAAAAATGCCACTTTCAGATTTCAGCCAACAACCACAGCTGAATCGACAAGGGAGGGTTCTAACAAGACAGTTGCTTGCTGCCGGCTACGGCTCCCACTTTTGTTTCCTATGGAAACTAACACGGGGCAAATTGAAAGACTGATTATTTTAAGGCTCCACTGTCTTTCCTGATCCAGTGTCTACAGTATTTTCATAGAAAATGGGAGCAGGAAAAGCAGGGGAGATGTCAGACCTTGTCAGTTTCAGTTGTGGTTGTTGGCAGAGAGCTGCAAGCTCCAGCTTTTCAGACAAGCTACAGGAATCTCTGCTCTTTTTACTTTTAAAACAAAAATGTTAGGGGAACATCGGCTTCACCTTTACCTGTCCCTTTTATGCCTTCCTTTCGCAGTGTGATTTTTAGGGAGGAAAGATGGCACAATAGTTCATTTGGGCAGTTATGAGGGAAAATTGCACTGCCAAAACTTTGTTCCAATAAATAACCCATGAATAATGGATTCTCTCTAACCACGAGACACTGTATCTGTGAATGTAAGTAACTGGTTGATCCCAATTGGCGATTTACTCAGACCCTCGGTCTTCTGTATTTCTTTCTTCCCAGTAAGCATTTCTTCGTTGTGAAGCTCACCTTTTGTGGGGTGGGAGTAAAAAAAAAAGGCGGGAGGTACAATAAATGTCAGTTGCCCAGAAAACGTGAATTATTACAGATCCTAATACTAACACTGACCTAAGACTTAGATTGTCTTTGCATGGATAAAGCCTATCCTATCCTCCATAACTAGCTACCTCTTCAGGATTCTCTAGTGATTTCCCAATACCACTACATTTAAATTTTACAAGCTCTATATGTTTAGCAGTTTTTTGATTCCCTGATGATGACCAACTACCTTTTTAATCACATGGTGGTTTCAGCGAGTTCATAGTTTAGTACATTGTATTTTAAAATGTTAGGATATTTAATCAAAGGAATGGGTTTTTTGTTTTTGGTTTTTTTTTTGAGTGCTTTATGTCATCACGGAAAGGACATTCTTACAATTGTCTACTCAGGGCAACTATTATTATCATGCACTTACTATGCACCAGGCACTCGACATGGGAGAACACTAGGGAGGTAGTTACCCTTACCCTTATTTCACAGCCGAGGTTGGACAACTTTCTCACGTCACACAAGAAGAAATGGAAGGGTGTGCAAACCCAGGACTTTCTGACTCAGCCCACATATTCATAACAGTCGTGCTATGTCCCATTTTTTTACCCCCACCTGCTCACACCTGGGAAAAGGCGGGGGGGAGATGACATACAATGATGGCCCACGTCCTGCTAGCTGGTAGACCAACAGTCCTCCCCAAACTGTGAAGTTGACACATTGGAGGCTCAATCTGCACACTCACGGTGGCCCTGCAAGGTCATTAGGAAGAATGAAAGCTGCTCCAGAGAGAGCTGTCAATACAGATTTGGTTTGTCCTCTCGCGTTGAAGCGCCCGGCGTCTCTAGCCAGCCTTCCTGTCAGCAGCTTCCTATCCTGTTCCTCCCGTGAGCATGGAGAAGCCGCTCTAGCTCACCACTGCACCTTCCCAGAGCTCCCTGCACCCAAGCAAGAGCCTCATCCTGAAGCCAGGGGCATGGAAATGTGCAGGAGACGGGTGACCTCAGGAATGTTCACCAAGTCCCTGGCATCCAGGCATCCTGGGTGAAAAGGGGAGAGATTATGTTTACATCAAGGGAAGAGGCTGGCCCAGACATTTTCTATATATTTTCCAAAGACATCGTTCCCTGAACAAGCCATGTTTCTGCACTGTTTCAGAGCCAATAGGCTCCAGCAGCTCAACCTATTATTTCTTTGATCAGGAGGGGGAAAAATGATAATCATCCCACTAATCAAAGTAAAGGCCACTAAAACTTAAATATCTGTGAGCTTTAACGATTGATGGAAATGTTATATTTTAAGTCTAAACAAAGACCCAAAATTAGGTCCCAGGTTGAGGAAGGTGGAGGACAGGAAGTCAGGAGTCCTAAGACATTTGTGGTCTGGGAGGGTAGGCCAGAGAGATGGACCTGCTCTCGCGTGGGAGAAAGACAGAGCTAGAAAATCGATTCTTCTCTACCACGAACTGGCATCTACGTGTACCCTTTAGTATACAGGAACATTTTTGTCTACACTAGTTCATTATACTGAAAAGAAAAAGCCTGAAAACTATGCTGTCTGGTGGTTGTTGTAGCACAAGAATTTTTTTCCGACTTAATTAATGAGGCAAATTGCCAACTTCCTTTCTTCAGAAAAAAAAAAAAATCTGCTCTTAAGAACTGAACTCCTACTGATTCCCATTTGATAACAATATTTTCAAGACATTTTTTTCCTATGTTTTTTGATAGAATCATTTTGGACTACAACCCCAAAATTGCTTTGAGTCATCTCACAGATTAAAAATACACAGCATTTTCAGAGGGCCAATATCCAAATCTTCTAACTTAAAAAAATCCTAATTATTCCACAAACCTGCTCTAATCACAGATGTGTGTGTACATGGTATGTGTATCTATGTATATGTACATAGATACACACACAGTACATACACATACCCAAACATACATATACGTATTTTTTTTTTAATTGAGAGAGGGTATGTTGGAGTAGTCTCTGAAGCCCAAGTCAGCAGTTGGCGTTTGAGTCCTAATCCTGACACTTAACTAGTCGTCAGACTTTGGACAAGTCCCTTAGCGTCCTGGTACCTTAGTTTCTTCATCTCTAAAATAAAGGGAAACAACAGTAATTCTGTCCTGTTCCATGGTAAGCACTACATAAGTGTTTGTTGAATGAATAAAATATTATGATGATAGCTCTCCTCACAACAATGTGACGAAGTAATAACCCAGGCTTAGATGTCCCATTCTGTCCTGGTGAGGTGACACAGTTACTATGACATTTAATTACAGGGAGGCCTGATCTGCAGCTTTGTTCTTTCCACTAAATCACACCACCATCTTTTTTCAATTTATTCTTGTCAGTAAATTTTCTTTCTATACCTACTTATTTTTAAGTCTTACATATTTTTTTTACTTGAAGGTATTCGTCGTGTATTATGGATGTTAATTTTTTAATGATGATCCAGCTAGTTTAAATTTGGCTTTTGAACTAATATTTTATAATGTTTTTGTAGAGACCAATCTTGTAGTAGGTCCTTCCTCACTGTCATTTAAGAAATATTTAAACACCATGTCAGAAGGATATTCTCTTGTATTTTCTTCTAAAACTTTTAGCTTTATTTTTCATATTTAAAGCACTTAGCCATCCATAATGTATTTTTGAAAATAGTGTGAGGTAAGAGTGGCATGAGTGGCTCAGTCAGTTAAGCAGCTGCCTTCCGCTCAGGTCATGAGTTCCAGTCCTGGGATCCAGTCCCACATCGGGCTCCCTGCTCGGCAGGGAGTCTGCTTCCCTCCATGTCTCCATCTGCCCCTCCCTACTGTTCATTCTCTCTCTCTCTCTCTCAAATAAATAAATAAATAAAAATCTTAAAAAAAAAAAAAGAAAAAGAAAATATTGTGAGGTTAAAATCTAATCTTTTCAATCTCTCCACCTCTCAGTTGTGCCCTTACCATTTATTGATAAGTGCATTATATTTCTCATTATTTGTCATCCCAGCCTAATACAAGGTCACTGTACTCTGCTACCATGTGTGTTTGCACACGCACACACACACACACACATATGTATACATACTCAAGAACAGATATGGACATAGATGATACAGATACAGATAGAGATTAGATACAGAGATAGAGAGACAGAGACAGACAGATACACACACATGCATGCACACACACGCATATGCACATATATACGTCTGGTCCTAAGTTCCTGATTCTATGTTAGGTGTCGATTTGTTTATTCTCTCATGAGTACCACAATGATTTAGTCACTATGGCTTTATTATAATAAGGCTGAATACCGGTCTTCTTCTTTTCTGCTATGATTCTTTTATCAATATATGGCTTTCATCTGTGTGTTTGTAAATTTTCTCCTACACTTCTCTGCTTACTGTAGGGCTCAGTTTTTCTATTCGTGAAGTAACCCTTCTTCAGTGATGCCCGTGGGTGGTACACACTCCATCTCTGAAAATGTCTGAATTGCAACTCTGGTCACAAACGCTTATTTCTTTGGCCTTCTATGCAGACAGTTTAGTTATGTTGTTCTCAGTCCGCTTAGGATACTGTTCTTGATTTCTGGCACCCAGGGAGTTTCTGCTTTAGAGGTCACCTGCATTGAAAGAATCCTCATTAAGTTATAGCTAGCTTTTCTGGTGTTTGTACCAGGAGGGCATTCACGTTGTCTAATCTACCATGCTCCAAGAACCAGAAATCTAAGAATTCCTTTATCAGATCTCAGCCGGGTACCATGTTGCAAGGGAATCAATGAAAACGATAGGGGACTTTCAACGACTCAAGTCGCTTTGGTCCTATCTTTGAAACATATTTTAATATTTAATAATTATACTTCAGATACACGTTTTTATTTCCATGTGTGTTATATTCCATTTACGAAACAATTTCCGAGTATTTGACCAATGGCATTTGTTGACTGCCTGTAGCATTCAAAGGTTAGAAAATAGAACACTTCAGGATGAGAAACCCTCTACCCCTATTCTGAACCCCCTGTGTGCATCTTCTTTGTAGGTTTCTGGGCACTGATGTTACTCTTCTCTCTCAACCCAAGTAGACCTTCCGAAATATGACCATGTTCTATGCCACTATGTATCTCTACAACCCAGAGAAATGACTGGCACACAGGAAGAATATTTTGAATTCTTGCCAAATAAAGAATAATACAAAGGCAGATCAAAGCAAGAGGGGTAAACCAACACGAATCAAGCAAGATTCTTAAAGCAGTGAGTGCACTTATATTTATACACAAAAAGTTACTTCAGGTGGAAAAACTCTTAATGGCTTGAGTTTATACAGATATTACCTCGAAGGACATTAAAACCAAGATACTTACTTTGCTAAGAAAGAAAATGTAGAATTGTCCCTGGACTGAAAAATAGATTTAGGGAGTGACTTGCAGCAGAAAGGAGAGTGTAGTTCAGAGGCATAGAGTGGTATCAGAAAAAAAGAACTTGATAAGAAGTAGAGCATTGCCAAACTGTACAGATTCAAAAACGGATTCTTACTGAGGAATTCTGATTTCATTCACTTAGGAAGTTGAATCTAAGAAGTATTCGCAGCATAACAACCACAAGGAATGATTTAAATATTACACATATAACATGAATCCACATTATTTGGGGACCACCCATATTGTTGTATATATCAAGAGTTCATTTTTTTTTATTGCTGAATACTATCCCCTGGTATGAATATACTACATCTTGTTTATCTGTGAAACACCTTATGATATTTCGGTCATTTCCAGTTTGGGGCTATAACAAATAAACCTGGATGAACATTTGTGTACAAGGTTTTGTATGGACTTAACATTCCCGTGTTGTTTTATCTCATAAATACCTAGCAGTGAGATGGATGGATCGCATGGCAGGACTCTATTTACCTTATTAAGGGAATGCCTCTACTGTCCAAACATTGGTACCATTTTTTATTTCTACCAGCAGGGTATGAGTGTTCTATCTCCTCCACATCCCCCTCAACACATGTGACGATCAGTGTTTTTAATTTTAGACATTCTAATATGTATGTACTGGTATCTCATTGTGGTTTTAATTTGCATTCCCTAATCATTAATGATGTTGAGCATCTGTTCATGTGCTTATTTGTCATCTATATATCTTCTGTGGTGAAGTGTCTATTCAAATATTTTGCCCATTTTTAATTGAATTTTTTGTTTGTTGTTTTTTATTATTGAGCATTGAGAATTCTTTATATTCCAGCTACAAGTCTTTCTTCAGAAAAATGCTTTAAAAATATTTTCTCCAATATGTGGTTTGTCCTTGTTTTTTAGTAATAGTGTAATTTGGAGAGAGGAAGTTTTTAATTTTGATAAAGTCCAGTTTAGATTTATAGGGGTTTTTTTCTTTTATGAATAGTGATTTTGCTTTTTTATCTAAAATATCTCTATATATGGCAAAGGCACAAAGATTTTTGTTTCGTGTTTTCTTGTAGAAATTGTACTTTTAGGTTTTATTTTTAGGTCTATGAGTTAACTTTTTCATGTAATAAGGTCAAAGCTCACCCTGTTGGTTATGGATATCCCATAGTTCCTGCACCATGTATTGAAATGTCTACTTTGTTTTAAAACAAATTTTCGGGGCACCAGAGTGGCTCAGTCAGTTAACATCTGCCTTCAACTCAGGTCATGATATCAGGGTCCTGGGATCAGCCCTGCATCAGGCTCCCTGCTCAGCGGGGTGTCTGCTTCTCCCTCTCCCTCTGCCCCTCCCCTCCACTCCTGTTCTCTCTCTCTCTCAAATAAATAAAATCTTTAAAAAAATAAATTAATATATAGAATTTTTCTTTTAACTTTTTGGTTCAATTAAACATAACAATTTTTTTTCTTTTTTTGCTTTTATGATGAAAAAAGCCTTCTCCAAACAGAGATCAAATAAACTACATTTTCTCCAGGACTTTCAAATTTCTTCATCTTTTTTTTCTATTCCATGTTTTAATCCAGTTGGAATTTATTGTGGTAGACACTGAGATTTTATATGTATACACATACATATATGCAATGTAATTAATTAGAACTCTATGGGATTCCTTACACCAAAATGGTTCCATTTGGTTTTAAAAGTTGCATGGAAAACTAAAACTGAAAGCACAAGAAGAACACATAAATTTGCGTTAGGATGAGGCAGATCTGAGACATGAGCTATGACTACATAAATGAGATCCAAAAATGGTAATATAATATCAATACAAATTCAATGCTAACACATTTTGAAATATTGAAGGATCTAAGAAAGTATAAAATGACAAGATTGACTGAAAAAGTTGACAAACTGAATATAACAATAAAATGGAAGACATTGGAATAATTTTCAAAGATTTAGCTCCATAAAATGCTATAGGTCTAAGTAGTGTTGGGGTGAATTCTTCCAAAAATTTCAAAGAAGTTCCATGGTATGTAAACTGAACCAAAGCAGAGGAAAAGACCGAAAGTTTCCTGGTTACATTTGCAAAGCTCTTACAACACTGAAAAACAAAACTACAGTTTAATCTCAATTGTGCCTATGGATGTAAAAAAATCCTAAACCATTTTAGAAGACCAAACCAATCAAATCGAGAAGTACAGAGAAAAATTGCCATACCCAGTTGGGCTTTATTCAAGAATGTAATGGATAGTTCATTATGGGAGTTCTATTAATCTTAAATCAACAGAGAAAACGATATTATTACCACAAAAACATTTTTCATTTTGAGAGATTGTAGATTCACACACAGTTGTATGAAATGATATAGAATAATAATACGGAAATAACATCTCCAGTTTTCCCAGTGTCACATCTTACATAACTATAGTCCATTACCACAACCAAGAAATTTATATTGTCGAAATCTATTAACCTTATTCAGATTTCACCAGTTTTACGTACACTCATTCATGTGTAAATATAATGCTATGGAATTTTATCACAAGTGTGGATTCATACGACTACTCCCACAGTCAAGACGCAGACGAGTTCCACTGTAAGGATCCCTTATGCTACCTTTTATAGCCACAGACACTTCCCATGGCAACCACTAATCTGTTCTCTATTTCTATGATTTTGTCATTTCATTTGCAAGAAAGGTATGTAAATAGAATCACACGGTATGTGACCTTTCTGAGAGTGGTTTTTTTTCATGCAGCATAATGCCAGTGAGATTCATCAGAGTTATCACAGACATCAATAGTTTGCTCCATTTCATTGCTGAGCATTATTCCATGGTATGGATGTACCACAATTTTGTTTTTTGTTCTTTTGCTTTCTTTAACCATTCACCTGTTGAAGGACTTATGATTTGTTTCTAGTTTGGGGTTACTATGAATAAAGCAGCTATAAAAATTTATGTGCAGGTTTTTCTGTAAACATAAGTTTTCCTTCTCTCGGATAAATTGTCCAATTTATCCCAAAATGTCTTTTTTTTTTTTTTAAGAGTGCCATTGCTGGGTCATATGGTATGCATATGTTTAGTTTTCTAATCAACTGTCATATGCATTTTAATTTTACGTTCCCACTAGCAATGTATGTGTTTTCCAGTTTCTCTGCATCCTCACTGGCATTTGGTGATATCACTATTTTTTTTTCTTATTTCACCCGCTCTTTTAGGTGTGCAGTAATATCTCCTTGTGGTTTTAATTTGCATTTCCCTAATGGCTAATGATATTGAACATCTTTTCATGTGTTTATTTGCCATCTGTGTATCCTCTTCTGTGAAATGTCTATTCATGTCTTTTGCCCATTTTCTAATTGGATTGTTTGTTTGCAAATATTTTCTACCAGTCTGTAGCTTGTCTTTTCATTATCTTAACAGGGTTTTTGCAGAGCAAAAGTTTTATTTTTGATGAAGTCCAATTTATCAATATCTTCTTTTATGATTTGTGTTTTTGGTGTCATATCTGAGAACTCTTTGGCAAGCCCTCGATCCTGAAGATTTTCTCCTGTGTTTTCTTCTAAAAGTTTTACACTTTTACTACATTTAAATTTTTGATCCATTTTATATAGGAGTTAACTTTTGTATAAAGTGGGAGACTTAAGTAGAGGTTCACTTTCCTGCATATGGATATAAAATTCCTCCTGTACCATTTATTGAAAAAGCTATCGGTCCTCTGCTGAATTGCTTTTATATCTTTGTGAAAAATCAGTTGAGTATATTTGTGTAGGACTATATCTGGA
Organism: Mirounga leonina; assembly: GCF_011800145.1. NCBI lineage: Eukaryota > Metazoa > Chordata > Mammalia > Carnivora > Phocidae > Mirounga > Mirounga leonina. The sequence goes on from NW_023270305.1 coordinate 75,250,840, forward strand.
TTCTGTATCGTGTTCCACTTTTATGTGTCTGTCCCTCTGCCAATACCACATATCTTGAATTAATATATAGTAGGCCTTACTATTAGGTAGAGTGAAACCTACTTTATTCTTCTTAAGAATTTTTTAAGCTATTCTAGGGTCTGTATTTTTCCACATAAATTAAACTTGTCTATATCCACAAAAGAATGTTTCTGGGAATTTGTTAGGAGTTGCATTAAATCCGTGATCTGTTTGGGAAGAATTGATATCCTTACTATGTTAAGTCTTCAATCCATGAATGTGGTATGTCTCTTCATTAGTTCGATCTTTGATTTCATTGTTGAGTAGTATGTAATTTTCACCAAAGAGATTCTACATATGTATTATGTTAGATTTATAACTAAGTGTTTTATTTTCTTTGATGTAATTGTATACTGTATTTTGTTTTTAGTTTTGGTCTCTAGTGGTCTGTTGCTAGTTTACAGAAATAAAATTGATTTTTCTGTGTTGATCTTATATCCTGCAACCTTGTTGAAATCCTTTGCGTTTTTTGGGGTTTTTTTTTTTTTTGAGAGAGAGAGAGAGAAAGCACGTGTGAGTGGGGGTAGGGGAGGAGCAGAGGGAAGGAGAGAATCTTAAGCAGTCTCCACGTCCAATGAGGAACTAATGCGGGGCTTGATCTCATGAACCTGAGATCATGACCTGAGCTGAAATCGAGAGTCAAATGTTTAACAGACTGAGCCATCCAGGTGCCCCTGAAATCATGTATTAGTTCTAGGAGATATTGTTGTGATGTCCTGGGATTTTCTATGTAGATTATAAAATTATAATGTCAACTACAAATAGGAATAGTTTTTTTTTTTCTTTTAGATATGCATGCTCATTATTTCTTATTGCTGTGGAAGACTTTCCAGTACTATGTTGAATAAAAGTGATGAAGACAGACATTTTTCTTTATGATCTTAGGGGAAGAATTCAGTATTTCACCATTAAGTATTATGATAGACATGTACTGGAGAAGTTTCTTTTGTTCTTATTTTTCTGAGCATTTTCACTATGAATGATTATTGGAATTTGTCAAGTGATTTCTCTACATTAATTGATATAATCACGTCATTTTTCCTTTTAGCTTATTGATATGGTGGTTTACATTGATTTTCAAATGTTGAACTAACCTTGCATACTTCGGGAAAAAATCCTACTTGTACATGGTATATAATTTGTGCTGGTATATAATTTGTTCTATACATTTCTGGATTCAGTTTGCTAATATCTTGTTGGAGATTTTTATGACTAAGTCCATGAGAGATACATGTCTGTACTTTTACTTTGTCTTCTCTTTATCTAGTACTGATGTCAGATATTGACACTAATCTCATCAAATAAGTTGTAAAATGTTCCTTCTTATTCTATTTTCCAAAAAATGATTGTGTATAATTGGTATTGCTTCTTTAAATGTTTGGTAGAATTCTCCATTGAAACCACCTGGACTTTGAGATTTTCTCTTTGGGAACTTTTTATCTACAAATTCAAATTCTGTAATGGTTTATGACTATTCAGGTTATCTATTTTATCTTGGTTGAGTTTTGGTAATTTGTAGTTTTGAAGAATTAGTTCATTCTTCTAAGTTGTTGAAATTATGAGCATAAAGTTCTATATAGTATTCCCTTTGTTCCTTATAATGGCTAAAGAATCTGTAGTAATATCCTGTTTCTTTCCTGATATTAGTGATGTTTGTCTTTTCTCTTTTTATTTTTGTCAGTCTTGCTAAAGATTTATCAATTTTCTTAATTTCTTGAAAGAACCCACTTTTTGTTTCATCATTTTTTAATCTGTTGTTTTGTTTTAATTTCATTGATTTCTGCTTTTATTTTATTATTTTCCTCTTTTTGTTTGTTCTATGTTATTTTGTTCTTTGCTTTCTAATTTCTCCATACAGAAACTTAGATTATTAATTTGAGACCTTTCCTGTTCTCTACTGTAAGCAGTTAGTGCTATGAATTTTCCTCTCAGTGCTGTTTTAACTGTATCCCACATATCTTATAGGTTGTATTTTCAAACTATTTGTATTTCATTGAGTTCTGTATATTTTTTAATTTCCTTTCACATTTTCTCTTTTACCCATGGTTTATTTAGAAGAATGTTATATAATTTCCAAGGGTTTGGAGGTTTTCCTGTTCACTTTCCCAGTTTGATTACATAGTGGTCAGAGAACATACTCTGTATGATTTCATTATTAAAAAAAATATTTCTTAGATTTGTTTTATGTCCTAGGATGTGGTCTGTCTTGTTGAATATTCTATGGGTTCCTCTTTTTTTAATGTTGTTTACCCAACATGGGGCTTGAACTCAAAACCCTGAGATCAAAATTTGCATACTCCCAGGGGCGCCTGGGTGGCTCAGTCATTAAGTGTCTGCCTTCAGCTCAGGTCATAATCCCAGGGTCCTGGGATCAAGCCCCAACATTGGGCTCCCTGCTCAGCAGGAAGCCTTCTCCCTCTCCCATGCCCCCTGCTTGTGTTTCCTCTCTCGCTGTGTCTTTCTCTGCCAAATAAATAAATAAAATCTTAAAAAAAAAAAAAAAGAGTTGCATTCTCTACCAACTGACCCAGATAGGTGCCCTTATTCTATGGATTCTTGATGTTTTTCTTTTGATTGATTGTGTTGTTCAATTCTTCTATATTTCTTACTGGTATTCTCTCTACTAGTTCTATCAATTGCTGAGAATAGAGTGCTGAAATCTGCAGCTATAAATGTTGATTTCTCTATTTCTCCTTTCAGCTCTATAAGTTTTGCTTCACACATTTTGAGGCTTCATGTTATTGGTGCATACCTATTTTTAGGATCCTCATGCCTCCTTGTGGATTGATCCTTTCATCATTATATAATGTCCATCTTTGTCTCTAGTAATTGTTTTTGCTCTGAAGTCCACTTTGTTTTGTTAATGCAGTCATTCCTGCTTTTAGTAAATTAATGTTTGCATGCTACATTTTTTTCATTCTTTTATTTTTAACCTGCATATATTGTATTTGAATTGAGTTTCTTGTAGACAATATATTGTTGGATCTTTCTTCTTAAAATCCACTCTACCAATTTCTATCTTTTACTTCGTGTACTTAGATCATTTACTTTTAAGGAAATTATGGATATGATAAGCCTTAAGCCTGAAATGTTATTGTTTGCTTTCCCAGTTTTTCTTTCCTGTGTTTCTCTTTTCTTTCCTTCCCATGGAATAGTTATATATTTCTCAGGATGCCATCTTGATTTATTTTCTGTTTTTGAGTATATCCCTTTGTGTAGTTTCCTTAGTGGTTGCTCTATCAAATTTCGATTTTTAAAAATATCATAGTAAAATGAAATTGAAAGGTTGCACTCCTAACATAATAAAAAAATCTTAAAACAATTAAAGTCAGACATTGCAGCAAAACATGAAAAACATCCCTTTAGGGACACCTGGGTGGCTCAGTTGGTTAAGTGTTTGCCTTCAGCTCGGGTCATCATCTCAGGATCCTGGGATTGAACCCCACATCAGCAGGGAGTCTGCTTCTCCCTCTCCCTCTGCTTGTCACTCCCCCTGCTTGTGTGCTCTCTTTCTCTCTCTCTCAATCTGACAAATAAATTAATTAAAAAAGAAAAAAGAAAAGAAAGACATCCTCTTAAAGTCATAGAAATACAAGAATGCATATTACTGTTACTAATACTGAACTTTTTCTGAAACTTCTAGCTAGTGCAATAAGACAAGAAAATAAATAAAGGAGCTCATACCTGGAGTAGAAGTTTTGAAAATATGATTTTCTTCTTATATTCTGATCATTTGATTGGCTTCTTAGAAATCCAATGAAAAAAATGTAATTGATATTTCAGTTCTGCAACAAGCTACAATATAAACATATGTAAATAAATAGCTGTCTACAGTGAAAAAATCTAATAGAAAATATAAAATTCACAGTAGCAAAAGAAATCCTAAGAATAAACTTGTAAATATATTTATTTTTTTAAATCCTAAAACTTTTACTGACCTAAGATAAAATCCAAAAGAGTGGTGGGACATACTATGATTTTGATTAAAAGGCTAAATAATGGCAAATAACAATATTTCCAATACCAAATAACATACTTATTATGATTTCAAAGAAATTTGTAACTGAGCAAAGTTATTCTACAGTGAAAAATGGGTAAGAATAGCTAAGAAAATTTAGAAATAGCAAAATAATGAAAGAGGACTTGACCTACCTACCACTACATGTCTTAAAAAGCTGCAATAATTAAAACAGTGTGGTGCTGGTCCTTAGACTAGCCAGGCAGATTAAAGGTATGGCATAAAACTCCAGATGTAAAACATAAAATATGTAAATATTTTGTATATCACAAAAGTTGTATTTCAAAACAGTGGGAGAACTGGCCATTTAATTAAATTTTTCAAAATTGTTGGTATAAAACAGTGCATTGTATTTTTTCATAAATTTAATTTCCTGGGAATATGGGAATATGGGTTTCCTTATGTATTTTAAAAGACTAGCTAGAGGTTATAAATAACATTTTTCTTTAAGAAAGGTCAGATTTATTTATCAAATTTGCTTTTCTAAAAGTAGCAGATTCTTTCTCTTTTACTCCTAGTTTGTTTTTGTTTTGCTTTTATTTTTTTAACCTTAACATGCATGATTAAATTATATTATTCTATTCTTTCTTGTTAATATTAAAGGCATTTATACTACAAATTTATGTCTAATTAAAACAATACCTGCATGCCATATATTTTAATATAGGTCAGTTTTTATTGTAATTATTTATTAAATATACCATAACCACAATTCCTCCTATTCCTTTGTTAAGCACTATTTAGGTGCTTTTTTGTTAATAAAAAGGTATGATTTTATGAGTATTTATTTATGTTTTTGTTATTAACTTCTAGTTTTATTTCTTGATGTCAGAATATATGAGAGAATTTCTTTTTTGTGAATTATCTTGAGGTTGTCTTTGTGAATGATAAAACTATATTTAAATTGTCCACAGATATTGAAAATGTGTAGTATAATTAATGTATTTAGTTAATCACATCAAATTGGTTTCCTGACCTAGATCTTATATATCCATTAATTTTTTGCCTATTATCTGTTAAGCATTCATAAAAGTATGTCAAAGTCTTTCACTTCTGTTGATTTTCTGCCAATTGCCCTTTGTGTTTCTAACATTTTTATATAGTTTTATGCTATATAATTCTGTATGTAAACTTTCATGAGCATTATTTTCTTTTTTTTTCTACAGATTTTATTTATTTACTTGACAGAGAGATAGAGAGAGAGAGAACAAGTAGGCAGAGAGGCAGGCAGAGGGAGAGGAAGGAGCAGGCTCCCCGCAGAGCAGGAGCCCAATGCGGGGCTTGATCCCAGGACCCTGGGATCATGACCTGAGCCGAAGGCAGACAGTTAATGACTGAGCCACCCAGGTGCCCCTCATGAGCATTGTTTTCTTTGGTGATTATATTCTTAATTTTTAAAAGAAAAAATGTCTCTTGGCTTTGTCACTTTTTTTTTCTTTATTTGCCTTCAAATATGTTTCATCTGGTATTAAGATGTTAACTCATTTTCATCTATTATCATTAAGTGATATGCTTGGTCCCTTTTTCTTATTATGGTGTTTTCTTTTTATTTTTTTCCTTTTATTTTATATTTCTCTTTTTGGCAATGTGAACTATGATCTATTTGATCGGCTATCTTCTAGTAATTTTGAAGTTATAGATCCTGTTTTAATTGTGCTAGTAAATGACTTTCAGACACATTTCTGGCCTTGGGCTCCTGCTACTAACCCCAGCAAGCATCAAGGATGCTTGTGAAACCTACTGCTCTGCTGCTTGATGTAGCCATGCCTGATCTCCATTTTAGATGTTGTTATTCAAAATTGGAAAAACAGACTCTGAGTAGTGTACTCCCCATCCTGTTTGTCACCTCCTTTTGCCTCTCCAAACTGTCACAGTTAGATTTCTTACAGGATCATTACTTATATCTTGTTGAAGAACACTTCTTTCCATGAAAGGCAAATGAGAGTTTTCTGTCAGTGTCTTCTTCAGAAACAACCCAGCTGCATAATACCTAACTTGAATTTTTAACAATATTTGTAATACCACCTTTAATTTGTAGCATTGATTTCCTCCCCACCCCGTATCTGGTTTTTGTATTTTTTTGCTCATCTTAACTGGAATCTATGGAAGAAGAGTTGATATTCATGCTCAGAGTGGCTGCTTACCTAGCTAAGACTGATCCTTGAGGTTGTGTGTGGGACATACTGGGAAGAAGGCAAACTATGGAGGAGTTTATGAAACAATCACATTTTGAGCTTTTACAATAATTTTAATTTTTTCATATTCTGAAACTTCTTATTTAAAAGCATATACCTCAACATATGTGTAATTACTATAAGAGCAAGAATATGCATTTAGTATCCTAACTGTAGATATGGATGGTTAATCTTCATGTTTTCAAGCCTCATATTTCAATCCATGAAGAAATTCTAATTCATCTCCTATCCTTCCATCAGTGGACATTTTTAAAGGTAAAATGAACTACCACAAAAATACTAAGTTTTATAGCAGGATCAAGAATAAGGTTCTGAAATCATCACAATTATAATTTAACATGTAATTTTACATTTTTCTTGAACTTCTCTAGAACGATTTCAATGATTAATCTTATTACCCCATTTGTTATTTATTCTTAGGTGTCTTTTAAAGGGAATAAAGATATGTTAGCCTGAGAGCCTCCCTAACTCAGAATCTGTGTATTTTACAAAGACCACATGTCTTGTATCTCAAGAAAGACTGCTGTCATTGAGTGTCTTCAACATAATAACACTCTGTTGTAAAGAGTTTCGCCATTTTGACCATTCTCTCCACACCAATCGAAACTTGGCATGCAAATTTTTCTCTCATCTGGAAGTTTTCTTCAGAAAGATAACAGTTGTTTGAGCCCTTTTAAAGATAACTCTCCCTTCCTCTCTCACCTTACACTGTTTTCAAAACCCCAAATAACAAGACATCAAAAATCACCTAAACAAAATAGTTCGTGTTCCTATCTTCTTAGCTCTAGTTGAAGTCTAATTTACAGGTTAGCATAATATTTTTGGATTGTAAAGGTTAGGAGATTGTTTGAAACCTTCTGTAGAATGGAAAATGTATTTTTCTATAATTAATTCACTCTAAAATGGCAAGCCCCCCGACCCCCCAAAAAAAGAATCGTACTAAACTTTGGGAAGAAAACTTAGAGACCATTTTGTCAAACTATCTTATTTATAGATGAGAAAGTTTGGCCCAGAGAAGTTCTATAATTTGTGTAATGAAAGAATCATAATGTCAGTAGCATTTTTATTTTCTAAGCAAAACAGGATGAAGGCAGAAAGTTGAATGGGTTCCCCAAATAATTCAGATCAAAAGAAGCTGAAGTATCTAAATTCAGAAAGCCTGAGTATATATTTGCCCTCAAGTATCAAGACAAAGTTTATTTGTAGTTTTCTTATCCACACTGTTTGCATCTTTCTGGTTAAATGCTTCGTCAGGGATGACTAGTTAAACATAAGAAATTCAATTCTCACTATTGTTCACATCTATTAACTACTTACAAGACCAGACACTGAGCTCTGCGTAGTACACACTTCCTGTCACAACTACCCTAGAAAGGAAGCAATAACATTACTCCTGGTTTATAAAAGTAAAAACTGAGCTCTTACGTGTGAGAAAATTTAAGTACCTTGCTCAAGTGCCTACATCTACTAAGAAAGTGAGATACAAGAAAAGAAACACTCCTGACACCAAATTGTACCCACTAGGCTAGACGCAAATCTTGGTTGATGAAAGATTTGTGGGGACACTTCTCCTGCTCCAGTGAGAGTCCCTTGTGTAGCTGCCAGCCCCCATCCACACCCCCCACCCCTCCCCAGGGTACTTTACTTCTTACGCCTGCACAGGGACCTTGGGCCTCTCTTCAGAGAACCTCTCTTCCCACTCTTCTGACCACAGTGATGGTATGAATGCTACCTCCCTTCCTCAAGTCAGGACATCTCTCAAGTTTAATGGACACTCCAGAGCCACCCTGGCCTCAGACTGAGGCTGCCACTGCCTAAAACGATTCCCTCACCTGGCTTCGTACCCTGCCCTGCCCTGCTCCCCCATTCCCTTACAGTTTCTCCTGCAAGTCCTTCCTTGTACATCAGTCCCACACAACTCCTCATCGCCCATAGAGACCCCGAGCTGAGATGCTCTTCATTTTACCCCAGATGACCTGAAGATGCGGTCTCTGGTGAAGTGTCATGGCCAAATCTCTTTGATTTAATATTTGCATCCTGCTCTTCTGTTAGACCGCAGAGAAGATTTCTGTATCATAAAGGAATAGTTTGGGAGGATCTTCTACTCTTCTTGGAACTCCAAATAAGGAGCCTTGTTTGGGCAAACGTTTTCACAGAAATGATTACATATTTTCCCTTTTCAGCTTTGCATAATAAAACCTTCAATCCTTTGACTATCCGTAGTGATTCTCAGCACAAATTTGGGTTCCTTCCAACTTCCCTGGAGATCTGTAACATTGGTACGCGTTTCTCTTTTGCATTTTGCCCAGGCTGTCCACCTCCCTCCCCCGCATTGCAGGGTATTCTGAAGCCCAGACCATTGGCCAGGTCCCCAGCAGCATGTGTCTGTGTCCATCCATCCCACATGCTGCCACAGGCTAAGGAAACCTGACCACAGTCCTCCCTGATTACCACAGTTCTCCAACCTCTGGGGGAAGAACATGGTTCTTAACTCACGAAGTATGCTCCCTTAAGCTCTGTCTCCGTGTGTCTAGCTTCATCTCCTACACTCCCTGCCTTGTTTCCAATCTGTCTTCCTATGAAACTGTTCATATTCCCCCCAACGCAACATGACCCCAGCTTTGCTTCCAGGCGCACCCAGCCACAGCTATCATCACAGAGGTGACACTAGACTGCCAGAATTCCACAGGAAATACAGCTCCCCTGCTGGTAGAACTGAAGCAGGATGTGTGCCCTCACATCTGACCCCATGGCTGGGCATCATTTAAAACTGGTCAATTTGTTTGATGGCAGTTGACAAAATCTGAATGGATGTTGGCTTTTAAAATAAACATCTTTGGTGAGGGACCTTAGGACCCATTGCCTCGAAGCCATGCTTTTCCCTTCTGGGGAGGAAATGTGCCATTCGGATAGAAGAATTATATTCGCCCAAGCAAAATCTGCATGTGATCGTAACCCCCGTGGTTGCACACAGGTGGGCAGAGATATCCATCTCTAGCGCCAGAGGGGAACTTTCACAGTCGTCCCCTGGTCCAGCCCCTTGCTTTGTCGAGGGGAAAACAGACTCAGAAAAGTGAAGAGACGTTGGGGCTCCCTTTACTATAACATGTATTGATCTGAAGCATTGAAAAAAGAAACTATACAAACAGTGGAGAAGGGCTTTTCTTACAACTCGCCATGGTGGTCGGTCGACACCAGGGGATCAGTACAGCCGCATCAAAGGGCTCTCCGATTCTGAGTCAGAAGTCAGACTATCTCCCTACGTGGTTGCATTGGGATGCCTATGGGTTTCAAAAGAAATTACTTATTCATGTCTCATATAGAAGCTTAATTTAAATACCAATGCTCCTTATTTCACAAATGCAACAAAACTATGAGTAAGAGGATTTACACCCAAGACAGCTCTGTCATTGACAGTCAATCAGGCCTTCACAAAGAAAGTAAATGAGAATTCAAGGCAACCGCTTAGATCATTTGAGTCAAAAATCCATGAATGTGTTTTCTTCTGGGGAAAGAAGATGGACAACTGTAGCCAGTTACCCTAGAAAGTGATGGTTGAATGGGAGGTGACCTGCAGAGCCTCAGAGCCAGGAAAGCTCAGAAGACAGAGGACGTCACTGGGTCCCATGGTCAAGAATGTTCTCCTAGAGGTCATGATTGTACCGGATGGGCCAAGAAAGAGATGACGTGCAGATTCTAAATCAGAATTATTTAGCACTGTTGTTTTTTTTTATATAATAAATAATCACTGCTGCCAAGTAGCAATACATCCTATTTTGCTATGAAGACAATCTATTGACATCTAAGATATGTCTGAAATTCTAAGCAAAGATTTGTGGATTCCAAAATGGCATAAGCCATTCAGTATGCAATTGCTGACAACCTTCTAGGTGGATCCTATCCTGATGCGGAGACAAACTGGTCAGATATGACACAGAAGATGCTTTCCTCTGCCAAAGTCCGCACCTGCCTGGGGAGACAGATCCAGAAACACTCCTGTGTCCCCTGGGATTAACAAGATCAAGTAATGAGAGTCACAGCAGAGGTCTCTGCTACAGAGGAGATTTCTGGGGGAATCAGTGATGCTTTATAGAGGAGATGTTTTAACCACTATTTATTTTTTTTAAGATTTTATTTATTTATTTATTTATTTGACAGAGACAGACACAGCAAGAGAGGGAACACAAGCAGGGGGAGTGGGGGAGGGAGAAGCAGGCCTCCCACAGAGCAAGGAACCCGAAGCGGGGCTCGATCTGAGGACCCTGGGATCATGACCTGAGCTGAAGGCAGACGCTTAATGACTGAGCCATACAGGCGCCCCTTAACCACCATTTAAATAATGGTGGAGAAAGTGTTAACTCAGAAGGAAAGTCTGCACAAAGACCCAGAAGCAAGTACAGTAAATATCGAACGCGGGGGTCCAGGCTATGGGGCATAACCTTGCTTCTTGGGGCGAAACATGCACCCATGCCCGTGAACAGATTCATCTCGTGTCAAGAGAGCATGGATTTCTGGTATTTCTTTTGCCTTCGTAAATTTAGATATGTTATTGTGCATTCTGTTCACTTCAATTATACCCCCCAAATAATGCAAATTGACTTACTAAAGCATAAATTGTGGGTTTTAGATTGGTTAACCTGTATACTTCATGACAGTCATTAAAACTGGTAAGACTTAGACTTTTGCCCTTTTGGCTTGGTGGGGAAATAGCAACTGTGTATTTGCGATCCTGAAATAAAGGGAGCATCTTATTGGTAGGCACCACTTCAACCTGTCCCAGGCAAACAGAGAGCCACACATAACTTCCCTTCTGGGGCTTTGGAACTCACATGTCCTCAGTGAATACAAACGAGGGACAAAAACCCTCTTGTGTCAGGGCTCCACAAATGTGGAATCAGTTACCAGTCGGTTTAAGAACAATTGGGAGCTTTTCCTGTTTTAAGATGGAACTGAAACAATACCTCATGATGACTAGAAGTTGTTATAATTGTTTTAATTGATGTTATTCTTGTGTTATCTCGGTTTATTGTGTATTTATATGCATTGGCTTATCGCAGGTCAGGCTTGAAAATGGGCCTCCAGCTCCATTTACATACCCAGTTAACAAATCAATCACGTCATGGATGTATATTTCTCAGCCCCACTTGTTTATATCAGATGGGCCTGCCATATGTACTCTCCATACATTTCATGCCCACATGTTTATATCACACAGATAATCCATCTGAGATTGATTTCAACTTCACTTTTAAGTCCTTAGGATCAACACAGCAAAGATGCATCTTGAAATACAAGCTGAAGTTGCTATTTTGCCATAGAAGAACAAAAAGACCTGATGTCTTTTTAACTCTTTGTTATGGATCTATTTAACGTCCTGTTCCTGTGGCTTGTCACAAGAATTCGCTGGAGAAGAAAGTTGCCATCGGAATGCTGCAGTTCTTAATTTCACACTAGGAATTGCTTCTCCTACCCCCCACCTTTCCCCCCACCAGCACGAAAAGCTGAGAGATGGCATAAACAAAGCTGCAAAGACAATCACTTGTGGAGAAATGCATTCTAACATCAAGCATTTAAATCACAGCTGATGGAGAAATGGCATGTTCAATTTACACTCTATTTAAAAATGATAAACATCTATACACACATCCCTACCTGTCTCTCAGGGCCCTGGATCCCAAACATAGCAAACAAACCAACAAACACACACACACACAGAGATGAGAGTGTGTCATTGTTTCATCTATTCCACTGACAAACTTACAAGCCACAAATACACATCTGGAAAATGTGCTTTTCTCGGAGCTTCGTGATGCTGATGTGTTAATTCATACATAATCACAGCCACGTGGCCACTCCCGCTCGAGGCCCCACCTTTGTAGCTCTCGCAGGGGACATATCTGGGTGGACAAAACCAGGCTCCAGAGACCTGATACTGTTGCAAAGTATTTCATCAACCGAATTGGAAAGTGATCTCATACAATGGTAGCATTTGGAATTCGGAGGAATAAACACGTGTGAAGAACAAAGTACCTTCTTTAGGGGGTGGGCCCGAAGAAGTTGCAAGGCTCTTAACATTTCAACGGATAAATATCCGACTCTGAACATTGCCCAGGGTAGTGGCTTGTAAGCAAATCCTCTGGGGAAAGAGGAAGGCTTGCAGTGTGCAAAGAGTATGAAAAAAAACCTGAAAAAGCTATTAGGGTCCATTGTGTCATTGCAGCTGCTACACAGGCACCCTTAGTCCATGTGTCGAAACCGCTTACTCAGTTTTTCTCTTAGAGGAAAATAAGCCGTGAGTACACAATAGCCTTTGTCTCTTTCAAAGGCTGTCTAATTCAAGGGCTCTGCACATCTGTATTGAAGGTACAATCGGTTCCGTACCTAAAGCTCTTCCTACGCTGCACACGGCTCGCCTGGGATATCTCTGGGCACCACGCAACCAACTGACAGGGGCCCCGGAAAGCTCTGTGCTGGGCACCCAGGAGGATGCCGCGCAGGCAAGGCCCCGCCGTCGAGGGCCTTGAGAAAGACTCCTGGTTCCTTTCAACAGACACGTGCTCTGGAGTCCCATCATGCATTTCAGTTCATGGACTCGCTGGATCCTCACTGGATTTAGATATGTTATTGTGCATTCTGTGATGACCCAAAGGCTCCAAGGGCATCCAAAGGCTTCCATCACAGCTGGAAGCGCCAATGAAGGTGGCCCTTTTCAAACACTCAGGACGGGAATGAAATGCATAGAAAGAGTTGAGATTATCTTAAGAAAAAGAACCACAGCTAGGGGAAGACGATAAAAACCATTTGGGATGTAGACTCATTCAGTTGTAAAGACCGGAAGGGTCCTCAGGGACCATATGGTACCAACAAGGAATTCGAAGCTTTGTCGCAGCAGAATGATTTGCAGAAAATTGCACAGGTCAGGGCCGGGAGACAGTGCCTGCGCCCAGGTCTCCTGACTCGTGGCATTCCCTGCTACACCACGCTCTTCTCCATCACACACATGGGTGTCATCCTCTACAGAACTAAGAATATGAGGCCCCAGAAAGAATATATCATATCAACTAAATTATATGCTAACTTGCTTATATACATTAAAACTTTGGTAAGAGTTTTAAAATACGTTGTATAGGGCACCTGGGTGGCTCAGTTGGTTAAGCGACTGCCTTCGGCTCAGGTCATGATCCTGGAGTCCCTGGATCGAGTCCCGCATCGGGCTCCCTGCTCGGCAGGGAGTCTGCTTCTCCCTCAGACCCTCCCCCCTCTCATGTGCTCTCTGACTCATTCTCTCTCTCTCAAATAAAAAATAAATAAATAAAATAAAATACATTGTATAATATAATAAAATATGTTGTAACATATTTATCAGTAAAAAGATATATAAATGATGCCACGTTACCCAAGACCTTTTTTTTTCTTTTCACTCTAAGATTGGCCCACGGTGCTATTTCAAGGCAGAGTTGAAAGAACCAATCTATTCAAGAAGTGTTTCTTCAAAATTCCCAAATGATTCCCCTTCCTTTTTTTTTTTTTTTAAGCCCACTGTCATTCAAATCACATCACAACAATATTCCCCATGATAAGTGTTCAGTGTAGGGGCGCCTGGCTCAGTGGGTTCAACATCTGCCTTCAGCTCAGGTCATGATGTCGGGGTCCTGGGATGGAGCTCTCCCCACCTCAGGCTCCCAGTTCAGTGGGCCGTCTGCTTCTTCCTCTGCACCGTCCCTTCCCCAGCCACTTGTGTTCACTCTCTGTCTCAAATAAATAAAATCTTTTTTTAAAAAAAAGTGTTCCATTCAAGTATCAGATTATTCTCCTGCAGGCCTATGGCTGTCACCTAAAATTATGTCTTTCTAATCATTCATTCGCTACAATTCTTTGAATTCGGGGAATCAATCTTGTGGTGGAACACAAGTGTAGCATCCCCAAGTAAGATAGGCCAGCTTCCGGGGCGCCTGGGTGGCTCAGTCGTTAAGCATCTGCCTTCGGCTCAGGTCATGATCCCAGGGTCCTGGGATCGAGCCCCGCATCGGGCTCCCTGCTCCGCGGGAAGCCTGCTTCTCCCTCTCCCACTCCCTCTGCTTGTGTTCCTTCTCTCGCTGTGTCTCTCTCTGTCAAATAAATAAATAAAATCTTTAAAAAAAAAAAAGATAGGCCAGCTTCCAACTTGCTGGTGTGAAGATTTGTAGCCGGCACAGAAGTGGGCACTGGCCACGTCTGGCTGTGTAGAGAAGAAGTGCAGCCTACGTGCTTTCTGGGGCGCACTGGTTTGTAAGCAGATAACTCACTAAAACTTACCTTAAAAAAATAGAAGCCGAGGCTTAGTAAAGATTTAAAGCAGGCAGCACAACTAGTTTTTCCATTGGCCTCAGTGGCAGAAAGACAGCTAACACATAGTAATGATCTTCTTTCAAACAGATAATGCGATAACTAGATGAGAATTATAAACTCAAACTCTGTCGGAGAAACCTGAAATAAGTAGCAAGATCGGGATATGAGCCAGCTGGAGGGAAGCACGCTGCTCTTTTTCACCTGCATCTATGTACCAGACCGTTTTCCCTGCTCGCCGTCAGGGCGTGCAGGGCAGGGATGGCTGTGGGTGGACTGGACTCCGTGGTGACTGGGAGAATACGATTCATTTATCAAAAATGAGTAAATTTCACTGAACCTACTTGATGGAGGCGTGATGCTAAGTGCCAAGGATATAAAAATGCATGACCACGGGCGCCTGGGTGGCTCAGTTGGTTAAGCGACTGCCTTCAGCTCAGGTCATGATCCTGGAGTCCCGGGATCGAGTCCCGCATCGGGCTCCCTGCTCGGCGGGGGGTCTGCTTCTCCCTCTGACCCTCCCCCCTCTCGTGCTCTTTCTTTCTCATTCTCTCTCTCAAATAAATAAATAAAATCTTAAAAAAAAAAAATGCGTGACCACGCTTGCCTTGCAGTAGCTCACCACCCTAAGGGAAGGAGTAACAAGTATTTAAAACAAATAATGACAACAGATGAGATTTTACATCCGGGGTTGGGGGCCATAGAAAGCATTACCGAACTGTTACCTGAATCTCAAAAGGTGCAAAAGTCTGTCGCAAAGAGGCTGAGTAGGAGGAAGGCATTTCAGGCAGAAATCATTACAGGTAAATGATGGACACCGAAAAGACAGATGTATTTATTGGATTGAAAGTTGTTCGGTATGAACTTTGGTTGGTTTTTTGCTTTAATCTTTATGTTTTTGATATTTTCCAAGTGTATGCAGTAAACTTTTATGTTTGTAGAATCAAAGGAAAAAAAAAAGAGCTAATGCTCAAAAAATCAAGGTTGACAAGAGTGAGATGCTGCAAGAGTTTGGGCTTTTCTGGGTAGACAATGCAGAGTCAAGAGAGTTCTTAAACAGGGAACGTGGATGCTCAATTTGCAATTTAGAAGGTGAATTTGGAGTCCGTGAGAACAAGAGGGAGACCGTGGTTATAATTCTGAAAAGGTATAAAGGATTTGGAATTGGTTAAATGTATAAATCAGAAATTAGAAAAATTTTATTTAATTTGTAATTCCCAGAGTAATTTCTGTTGACTGCCTAAAATGTTCTTTTAAAAAATTCAAACATCTTCTGATTTTGGTCTCAGAATTTCAAATACAGTTAGAATGTTAAATTATTAACCCTTAGTGATTACCCAGTGAAATAATCTAATGACAGACTTCTTTTAAGAATACAAAACCCACCATTCATTAATATCGATTAAAAATAGACAAAGCCAAGAAATACAACTTTGAATTTTTTAAAGTTTATTTCCTGGATTGTGTTCACTCAAAAATACTTCTCTACAGAATAACTTGTGCTCAGTGGTGGTGAAATGGTCTTGGCCATCTTCTGGGCCTGAGTGGTAATTTAGGCTCTATTTATCAGGAAATGTAAGCATACTTCCGAATAAACAGAAGCCTGTCTTTAAACAATCAATTTAGAAATTCAGAATTCTTGGGCGCCTGGGTGGCTCAGTTGGTTAAGCGACTGCCTTCGGCTCAGGTCATGATCTTGGAGTCCCTGGATCGAGTCCCGCATCGGGCTCCCTGCTTGTCAGGGAGTCTGCTTCTCCCTCTGTCCCTTCCCCCTCTCATGTGCTTTCTCTCTCTCTCATTCTCTCTCTCTCAAATAAATAAATAAAATCTTAAAAAAAAAAAAAAGAAAGAAATTCAGAATTCTTTTAAAGTACATTATTTTCACAAAGATATCCTGGTAAGATCGACATGGTGTAGTGTTAAAGGGTTTTTATTTCCTATGAATGATTCCAATTTACTTTGTTTTAATGAACAATTGGCAGTTGAAAGAGTTTGGGATAAATACAAATGTATGCAAACCACAGGGATTTCTTAAACCATTTCCTTGATTTCATAATAGACAAGATATGGCATATCTAAAAACTCAAGATTATGGGAGGTTAAAAGAACATTTTGTAGCACCAGTGATTTCAAGAGAAGTTAAGTTTGTAATGGCAACTAACCAGGGCTGCTGGTTTCTTGAATGGAGTAGGTGAAGTGTTGCAGAAGTAATATGCGTCCCTTCCAGTGGAAGGAACTAAATGAGTCATTATGAAGATACTCATTACTGGCTGTTTCACTTAATGGCTCCATGAAAAGATGTATCAAGGGCTACAAACTTTGTGACCAATAAGAGAGTGGAGAAATAATGAGGTAAACTTGCCCAATCTTTAGGCAGATAAAATTCCAATAAGCCACAGTAGGGGGTGAGTGTTTGGGGTTGTACGTTCCTTGGTTCAGGTGCCAAAGGCTTTCTAAAGCCTGATTGAAACCAGGAAATGACAGAGAGAGAGAGAGAAAGAGAAAGAGAACCTACGAGCAATACGATTTTATTCCTTATAGAAAGCATGTTTCAGTGTTCTTGTCACATACTTGTTTAGACATTATTGAGTGTTATGTTTCTGTAAAACATTTCAAAGGTTGATGGAAGTTGTACATTTCACGAATTATGAAGTAGTACACTGCACAATCTCTAATAACAGATTTAATAAATGTATTTTGACGCTAATTTAAGAATAGGGTTCCTTCTCTTGACACTGTAATGTAAAGATGCAGAATGGGAAACCCTTAGACATATATATATATGTTCTCATTCGCATAGAACCCCAAATCTATGACGTAGGGGGAGAGAAGATTAAATGACACACCAAGCTTTATAGCCCAGAGAGGACTTGATTTGAAAAATCCCAAACCCATCCCCATTAATCACACATTAAATTCAAACTCAGCCATTTCTCAGCAAGACGAGCCTACACAAATCCTCCCTCATCTTCTCTAACTTCTGATAGTGTGAAAGCTCATCCTGATATTTAACCTAAGTCCGCCCTGCTGCAGTGTAAGCCTATTACTTCTTGTTTTGTCCCCATTGACTAATGAGAATAATTGGTCCCCATCCTCTTTATAATATCCCTTTATGTAGAAGTAAAATACTTATTATGTCTCCCTCAGGTCTTCTTTTCTGTAGATTGAATGTGTCCAGTTCTCTTAACCTTTCTCATGGGTCACATTTTCTAAACCTTTTATCATTTCTGATGTTCCCTTCAGAGCTCCCTCTAATTTGTTCTGTCTGTGAAAGGCGGGATGCCCCAAACCAAGGCTCCAAATGGAGCCCGTCCAGCTCAAGTCAAACTGAATAATTGCGCAGCTTGCTTTAAACGTGAGCACCTCTTAACATGAACGGCTATAGTCCAACTTTTCCTGGCAGCCGGTCATATCTGCTGGTACTTTATTATGTTCACCACTTGAACAGTGCACCTGGAGAGCGGATTGATTGTCTTTCCTTTGACGAGTTTTCAGTCTCTTCTAAACAGAGATACACTTGCTGGACTGTTTTCACTAACCGGACCCTTACTTGGATAGCATGTTGTTTTCAAATAAAGCTCTTGCAGTTAAATACCAAAGTTTTGTTTTCCAAATTATATATTAAAGCAGATTTAGCTCATGCGACTTTAAAAACAAACAAACACAAACTTCATTTTTTAGAGTCCTTTTAGGTTCACCACAAAATTGAGCAGAGAGTGCTCATGTTCCCCCGTCCCCACACTTGCACAGCCTCCCCCCACTATCAGCATCTCCCACCAGAGAGGTACATTTGTTACAATCAATGAACCTGTCTCAGTAACACCCAGAGTCCATAGTTCACACTGGGGTTGACTCTCGCTGTTGTACATTGTGTGGGTTTGGATAAATGTATGCTGTATATATATTACACATGCATGTATGTGTATCTATAATACATATATATTATACACATAATTGCATGTATAGGAACATGTATCATTATAGATATCATACAGGGTGGTTTCATGCCCCTAAACATCTGGGCACCCTCCTTCTTCCCAACCCCTGACAGCCACAGATCTAAAATAACTTTTGCCTTTTCCAAATGTTACATAGTCAGAGTCCTACACTATGCAGCTTTTTCAGATGATATCTTTTTTAATTCTTTAAAATGAAAGCCTTCCATAGTCTTCTCAGTAGCCAGATAGAGAGGCCATGAGTTCAAGAACACAGCAAGTTTCTCTGCACATATGTTCCCAAAGTCATGTCAGTACTTTTAATGTGCAACACTTGGATTCTAAATCTCAGACAGGATGGCAAATCTTCCATCATCACACTTAAAATTTTGTAATATTCAATTAGTCCTACTTTTAAACTTTAAAACAAAATGGCCAAAATATATTTTGCCATCCTTTTACATAAAATCAAATGTGAGGGGCGCCTGGGTGGCTCAGTCGGTTAAGTGGCCAACTCTTGATTTCGGCTCAGGTCATGATCTCAGGGTTGCGAGACTGAGCCCTGCATGGACTCCATGCTGGGCGTGGAGCCTGCTTAAGTTTCTCTCTCTCTCTCTTTCTCTGTCCCTCCCCACCATCTCTTTCACTCTCTCAAATAAATAAATAAGTCTTTTTTAAAAAAATCAAATGTGAAATATCCTTCAAACTTACGAGGAATTATAAGCAAAACAAAAACAAAGATAAAACAAGTTTCAAGTCCTCCCTGCTGAGGCCCAGACAATATGAAGCAGAGACAAGCACCAGTTATACACACTCTGAATTCCTGACCCACAGAATCTTCGAGTATAGTAAAATGGTTATTCTTAAGGACTGAGTTCTGGAATGATTTGCTACGCAGAAGGAGGTAACTGGAAACTTTAGCTAACAGCTTTGAAGAGCGTCGGTCTAGGCAAGATGGAGAGATGTTGAGATTAGGTCTTTGGAACTGCTAGTTGGGACAACTGTCTCTAGCGATACATAGTACTAACCAGAATGACAGAACTACTCCTATATAAACAGTATATCGCTGTTTGACTCCCCTGAATATCTGCAGAATTATTCCAATGATCTGAAATCAACAAACAAAGCAAGCAAATGGGACCAAAGCAAAGCACACTTTCTAATGGAATTCTTTCTTCCTTTCAGCAATCAACACTTACTTCGAGATATTTTAAGTACCCATCTCATTTTCTAAAACCTTCCTTCCCTGACTCTAAATGTTAGCAATTTGTTACAGCATTTCTCACTCTTCAAAGACACAGATTCAGACTATCATCAATGGGTCACCATTATATTTTCTCCGGCAGAAATTTCTTCTGTTGACACAATGTAATTAACGTGCAAACAAAGAACAAAGTTCACGTGGAAGGCCCTTAACACCGACTCTGCAGTTGCCAAATTCCACCTCTGAAAGCTGCCCTTGTTTTTCTTCTCCCTAATACCTTGTAAGACAGGATGAAAAGTTGGCAAATGGTATGCTGAGATGTTTTTCATCAGAGAGTGAACTTTCTGCATTACCTTCCTCTTTCCTTCTCAGAGAATGTTGCAAGCCCAGGTAATCACTGCCCCTGCTTTGCTTTTTTGTCACATCAGATGATTCACCAGAAAGATTTCTCTACTCTTTCCTTTATTTAGAGATGACAATATGATACAAAGCCAAGCAAGGTGCAAACAGGGCTTGTCCTTCTTTCTGTCTGGTTTGAGTGTAGTGAGGTTTTGGTTTTCTAAGCAATGGAATCCCTTTTCCCCTTTCTTGTTCTTTCTTTTCCTTTTGCAGACATGTATCTTCAGTGCATTGGTGTAACTGAGCTAAATGCCAAGCGAGCTCCCTGCTGGGTGCCACCCCCCACCACCACCACCACCCCTCCCTGGCCACAGAGACATGAGCTATTTAATTTTGGAAATGACATTTCTTTACAGTCCTTATAAGATAGCAATTTATGTCAATCATGCAGGATCTCCCTCTGCCAATAACCATGTCAATGGACTTGAATTTCCTATTGACTTTGGGGTGAGAGGGCTATCTCTTTGACTCCTCCAAGCGGTACTTTTCACTACTGTATAGAAAAGTTTACTTCCCAAGGAACTTTCCTTGTGCTCTCAGACTTAATCTGACCTTCCTTTTATAGTCTCAGAGAAAAGGGGAAAATTCTGCACAATGTCTCATTGCCAGGAAGCATGGGTCTAGTTGGCTATACTCCATCTTGGGGTCCAGTAGTTTTTCCCATAAAAACTTGGATATAACTCAGGGAAGAGATTGAAGTGACTGGAGTACCCAGAGTTAGTGATACTGGTGCATTGTTGCCTCCTAGGAGTAGCTGGGAATATTCACCTGTATAACAGTCTTACCTGTATGAGTTTCTAAAGAGCACTATGCTCCTACAAATAAAACAATGTGTCTCTTTATTAATATTACTGTGAAATTTTCAGAAAATGTGTATGTGTCACAGGGCTGGAGGAGGATTAGATTTCAATTCATTTTTCCCCCAAATGCATAATTTGGGTTCTTCTGTGTGTCACTCAGATAAGTGAAACATTTGTATCTGAAGGACACAGGATGCAATCTTATTGTTAAGATGAACAATAGGTATATGATAAAAAAAAAAACTTGTATAGTATTTACTTTCCTCCATTTTATTTAAATATGTTGATGACCAGAATATCATTCTCAATGGGGAAAAACTGAGAGCTCTCTGCTAAGGTCAGGAACGCGGCAGGGATGTCCACTATCACCACTGCTATTCAACATAGTATTAGAAGTCCTAGCCACAGGAATCAGACAACAAAAAGAAATCAAAGGCATCCAAATTGGCAAAGAAGAAGTCAAACTCTCACTCTTTGCAAATGATATGATACTTTATGTGGAAAACCCAAAAGACTCCACCCCAAAACTGCTAGAACTCATACAGGAATTCAGTCAAGTGGCAGGATATAAAATCAATGCACAGAAATCAGTGGCATTCCTATACACCAACAACAAGACAGAAGAAAGAGAAATTAAGGAGTCGATCCCATTTACAATTGCACCCAAAACAATAAGATACCTAGGAATAAATCTAACCAAGGAGGCAAAGGATCTGTACTCAGAAAACTATAAAATACTCATGAAAGAAATTGAGGAAGACACAAAGAAGTAGAAAAACATTCCATGCTCATGGATTGGAAGAACAAATATTGTGAAGATGTCAATGCTACCTAGAGCTATCTACACATTCAATGCAATCCTCATCAAAATACCATCCACTTTTTTCAGAGAAATGGAACAAATAATCCTAAAATTTGAATGGAACCAGAAAAGACCCCGAATAGCCAGAGGAATGTTGAAAAAGAAAAGCAAAGCTGGCGGCATCACCATTCCGGACTTCCAGCTCTATTACAAAGCTGTCATCATCAAGACAGTATGGTACTGGCACAAAAACAGACACATAGATCAATGGAACAGAATAGAGAGCCCAGAAATGGACCTTCAACTCTATGGTCAACTCATCTTTGACAAAGCAGGAAAGAATGTCCAATGGAACAAAGTCAGTGTCTTCAACAAATGGTGTTGGCAAAATTGGACAGCCACATGAAGAAGAATGAAACTGGACCATTTCCTTACACCACACACAAAAATAGACTCCAAATGGTTGAAAGACCTCAATGTGAGACAGGAGTCCATCAAAATCCGAAAGGAGAACACAGGCAGCAACCTCTTCGACCTCAGCCACAGCAACTTCTTCCTAGAAACATCACCAAAGGAAGGGAAGCTAGGGCAAAAATGAACTATTGGGACCTCATCAAGATAAAAAGCTTTTGCACAGCAAAAGAAACAGTCAACAAAACCAAAAGACAACTGACAGAATGGGAGAAGATATTTGCAAATGACATATCAGATACAGGGCTAGTATCCAGAATCATTAAAGAACTTCTTAAACTCAACACCCAAAGAACAAATGATCCAATCAAGAAATGGGCAGAAGACATGAACAGACATTTTTCCAAAGAAGACATCCAAATGGCCAATAGACACATGAAAAAGCGTTCAACATCACTCGGCATCAGGGAAATCCAAATCAAAACCTCCATGAGATACCACCTCACACCAGTCAGAATGGCTAAAATTAACAAGTCAGGAAATGACAGATGTTGGTGGGGATGCGGAGAAAGGGGAACCCTCCTACACTGTTGGTGGGAATGCAAGCTGGTGCAGTCACTCTGGAAAACAGTATGGAGTTTCTTCAAAAAGTTGAAAATAGAGCTACCATACGATCCAGCAATTGCACTATTGGGTATTTACCGCAAAGATACAAATGTAGGGATCCGA
The DNA here is from genome assembly GCF_011800145.1 of Mirounga leonina. Lineage (NCBI taxonomy): Eukaryota > Metazoa > Chordata > Mammalia > Carnivora > Phocidae > Mirounga > Mirounga leonina. The sequence goes on from NW_023270305.1 coordinate 75,273,718, forward strand.
AGGGGTACGTGCACCCCATTGTTTATAGCAGCAATGTCCACAATAGCCAAAGTGTGGAAAGAGCCAAGATGTCCATCGACAGATGAATGGATAAAGAAGAAGTGGTATATATATACAATGGAATATTATGCAGTCATCAAAAGGAATGAAATCTTGTCATTTGCAACGACATGGATGCAACTGGAGAGTGTTATGCTGAGCGAAATAAGTCAATCAGAGAAAGACATCATATGACCTCACTGATGTGAGGAATTCTTAATCTCAGGGAACAAACTGAGGGTTGCTGGAGTGGTGGGGGTGGGAGGGATGGGGTGGCTGGGTGATAGACATTGGGGAGGGTATGTGTTATGGTGAACGCTGTGAATTGTGCAAGACTGTTGAATCACAGATCTGTACCTCTGAAACAAATAATGCATTATACCTTAAAAAGAAGAAGAAGAAGAAGAAGAAGAAGATAGCAGGAGGGGAAGAATGAAGGGGGGAAAATCGGAGGGGGAGACGAACCATGAGAGACGATGGACCCTGAAAAACAAACTGAGGGTTCTAGAGGGGACAAGGGTGGGAGGATGGGTTAGCCTGGTGATGGGTATTAAAGAGGGCACGTTCTGCATGGAGCACTGGGTGTTATACACAAATAATTAATCATGTAACACTACATCAAAAACTAATGATGTAATGTATTGTGATTAACATAATATAATAAAAAAAATTTTAAGATTAAAAAAATAAATATGTTGATGACCTGAATATTTTTATTTTACAGATAGTTTACAAATTCTACTTTGAAATGGTAAGAGAAGCTATTGTCATCCAGAATGAAATGATGTTCTAGAATAAACGTGAGATCAGGTTAGAAGGTGAATGGTAGGAGTCTGTTAACAAAAGTCACATTTTGTCCTCCTATGGGAATGATGTGTGCTTTACAAGTAATGATTGCTTGTTTGTTTGTGTGTGTGTGTGAATTCAAAGAGCATTCAAACTCAGGCAAAGCTTTGGCAACACCATATCACTCAGATCTATCTCTTCTCTGTCTTCAAAAGGAAAGCATTCTGAAGACCAAATCTTCTAAATTTCATTTCCTTGAGGCTGCTCCAAATTACTTGTCTCATTCTTGAACAAGTGCTGCACGTCTCTCTATGGATTCATTGAATGTGTTCTTATGCCAAGGTGGTTATTCAGTGTTTGATTTTCTCTTGAAAACTTTGGCTTGAGAGTTCGAGATGGCAAATAAAAATGCTACCTCCTTTTTCCCCCTGGTTGGGAACACATTAAGAATTAAGACACGACAGAAAACAAAATGAAAGTATCAGCTATATTACTATCAAAACTGATTGAAGAATTTGGTTTAGGTATGTACCACCCTCTCCAGTTTGGTCATTTTACCATCTGATCATGGTCCTACATGGGCAAAACCTGTTATTCTAATCTTACCAAAAGTCAAGCACAGACCTAAATGCATTTATTTCATGAACAGGTGCATCCAAGAGAGCAGGTTATGTGGTACCCATCATGCTCAGCTCATTTTCTCAAACTCACTGTTCACATAAAGTCACTCCTACCCAACCAGAAAGGAGTGAGGTTAGGACAGATATAAACTGGAAAACTTTCTTCTGTATTTTTCTCTTCTGGAAAGTGAAACAAGCACTTCCTTCTCCCTATGGAAACACAAGGATTGGGTAGTTTCTTCTTGACATCTGAAATCTTCTCAAACATCACTGGGGAATAACATCTACATCAAATGGTATGCGTACCATGCCTCTCACCATATCTGCCCACTATAAGCTCTCAAATAGTATTACTTTTATTGTTGTTTTAACATACCGTTGTCAGGGGCGCCCGAGTGGCTTGGTGAGTTAAGTGTCTGCCTTTGGCTCAGATCATGATCCCTGGGTCCTGGGATCAAGCCCTACATTGGACTCCCTGCTCAGCAGTAAGGACAACTTTACTATCGTCACCTATAAAAGTCAACAGCACCTTCATATTCTAAAGACAAAATATCCTTTTCTAAATAAAATAAAATAATCTACTTGGCACTTTGAAAATGATGCTAAACTTATTAGAAATAGCTATTATCCCTTTAATAGGAACTGTTAAAGATTCCTGTTAATGAATACTGAGAAGCACACCAACACAGCATTGAAACCTTTACATTTTCTACCCTAGTCCTCTCTTCCCTGATTTGTTGTTTTCATGAAACCCAAGTACATGCCATTTAATAACATTTAATTAGTTAACATCAACTAAAGACAGACCACAAAGACTCCTCTTTTGGTCAGCATACCTGGAAGTATCCATTGGAAGGGTCTGGGTATGATGTATGCACATTGCTTTCCCCTTAACCAGTGTGTGTGCCCGTAGGAAGTTGAGGGGATAACTGTGCGGAGTCTGGAGCTCAGTCATGGCGACTCAACAAAGGTATGATGAGACTGCATGGGGAAAAAGGAACTGGCATTGGCCCAGCTGCATTCCCAATGAACATTTATCCCATATACATGCGGACATGATAAATAATTCTATTAGCGAGAATGTTCCAAATACTCTACTGACTCCATCACATGATAGTAAACCTGTGGCCATCGCAGATGCCTTACAAGAAAAGTATCATCACCTTTATTCTACAGATGCACAAACTGGGTCTTCTAGAACAGAAGCGACTTCCTAAAGATGCAAGAGTAGTAAGTAACAGAGCTGGTTCGAGCTCATGTCTTTGTAACACAAAATCAGGCTTTAGTTTCTCTTTGATACCAAGACTGTCTTCTTTAAAAGACAAAAATGCTCAGAGGTTTTTGGTGGGTTTTTTTAAAATCTCATTTTTTTTCATTAAGTATGTGTTGTGTTTTTATGATGAACTAGGTACTGGGAAGAGTCTGAAGAGAAAGTTATATCCCTGACAATTGCAATCCAGCAGAGCACAGTAAGTACTGAGAAGGGATAAGGTCAAGGCATGCCATGGAGGAGCACCTGCAGAGAGGCATGGGCTTTGTGAGGGCTCTTGGTATCCAGAAGATGCCAGTACGATACTATGACAGTCTCCAATGTCATCTGCATCTTTTCAGGACAAAGATGTATATCCAGGTGGATCCATCCATCTTTAATCTGGGTTGGACTGGTGTCTATGTCTAGTGAGTTTAATGAAAGAGGTCATAGGCAATTACCATCAAAGTTTAAACTCATGTAAATCATATGTAAGATCTTCTGAAGTTGATTAGCACCTGATAACGCTAGATAATGAATTCCTTGAATAGTTGGAGAATAATGATAACTTTTAGAGCACATCGAGACAATAAATTGGAGAAGCCTTTTTTGGGAAAATGGTCATTTCATCCCTGTAGAATAATTTTCATTCATTTAGGAATTCTTGGTTCCAGCTTTCTGCATGTGATCTGGGGTATGGGCATTGTTTGGGCATTGCAGTTCTTTTGTAAAGGTGATTTGGCCAAGCAAAATCCCAGGCAAATTCTGTTTCAAATTCCCTTGGCCTCCACAGAAGCCATCAATTTAAGCTACCTTCTGTCTGGATTTCCCCTGCCAACAATTTGCTGCTTGATCATTGTTTCCAATTGCTAAAGTGACCCTTAACTATGGCTACTAGAGAATTCTCTGGTTCCCACAAAGCAATGGAGAAATCCTAGACCAGTGGGATTTTTTGTATTAGCCTCGGGCCCCTTGCAAATACACAGGTAGCTGCATGTTCTCTTGCCCTAAATAGGCACTCTTCAAAATCCTGATGATGTGAGTGACATCAGAGGAGGTGGTGACACGTAAAGACAAGCTGCTGTCTATAAAGATCTATGTGTCCCCCTAAAAGCTGTCCTTTACAGTGCCAGAAAATAGCTTTCATAGCTTTAGTCCACCACCCAGAATGTTTTGGGGGCCTAGAATAGCCAGAAAAGGATATAACCTATTTGTATGCATTAGTTTAGGTATGGTATCTGAAAAACTAAGCCCTTTACTTTTTTTTTTTTTAAAGATTTTATTTATTTATTTGACAGAGAGAGAGTGAGCACAAGTAGGCAGAGCAGCGGGCAGAGGGAGAGGGAGAAGCAGGCTTCCCACTGAGCAAGGAGCCCGATGCGGGGCTCGATCCCAGGACCCCGGGATCATGACCTGAGCTGAAGGCAGACACTTAACGGACTGAGCCACCCAGGCGCCCCGAAGCCCTTTACTTTATAAAAATAACACCTTCAAGCTGACATTCAATGAGAAAACTTGGAGTTTTGTAGCAAGAATGAAAAAGAGTAATTCTGGGAAGGGACTACAAGTTTTGGTAATTTTAGCACCTGGGCTTTGGTTGCTCTACCCTGTCTTCTCTCTTTGGTTTCTCAGGTACTTAGCAGGCCATGGAAGAATACCCTAGGTAGCCCCCCAAAGTCTGCGATTTGGCTTCAGTGAAGAATAGGAGAGACACTGCTTTTGGGTTGTCACTGTTTCAACTTCTCAAGGAGAGAGTTCAGATACAGCATTTATGTATGGTAAAAGTGTATGGAAGCATTTACTCATTGGTGGATAACTTCATTCTTTTGACCTCTATTGGACATCTTCTGTATACCAGGAACCATTAACACTCTGGGGCCCCTCTGTTCTCTGAGAGCACCTGATAGCACCAAGGGAACAGAAGTGCAAGCATATAATTGAAACACAAATGCATTTCAATGGTACAAAAAAAGAAGAAACACAATGTGATAATGCTTATAATCGAGATATAAACCAACCCCAAGGACAAAACATCTCAATGAGCAACCAACTTCCTGGGGAATCAGGCCATGCTTCAATGAGTGTGATATTTGAGCTTCAGGTCAAATGTGTTTCTCATCCACAGAATCACTTTGGCTGAAAAAAAGGAAAGGCATTGGAAGTGGCTTTATTTCTGTTAATTCAGATAAATGCATGGCTATATAACTGGGGTCGATATATAACATACCACAGAACCAAAAGTTATAGGTGGAAAATAGGACAGACAAGATCTCTTCTGTTACGTAAGTTTTATATTTAGTAGAAAACCATAGAGCTTAAATATTTAAAAGCCTTATTTGACTTTTCCAAACCAAAGGTGTTTGCTTCTTAAGAGCGTTAATCATTCACAAACATGAGTTACGAATACATAGTAGATGCCTGTTTATTCAGAATCCAAATTGTGGAGCTCAAAAAAAGAGCCATTCAAAATATATTCTATGATTTCATTAATAGGAAACATTTACTAACTGATGTTAAGATTTATTATTAAAATTAAAATCTCCATGTTTTTCGTAGGAGCAAGACAACACCACATTAACGTTAAAAATCACGGAATTTGGAAGACCTTAAGGAACATGAAAGTAAGGTTAAGTTCAGTGGACTGTTATTGCTAAATGTTTTTTACTAAATGGAAATTCCCTGAAAACTTATTGCTTTAGTGTTTTAGAGATAGTAATTGAGCAAAAAAAGACATTAAGTAACCTCTTCCCTCCAAATGTTTACCCACAATCTCCCCATCTTAGGTAAAGGATACTCAATTCTTTCCATTGTTCCGGTAAAAAATGTGCACTCCTTACTTACTCTATTTTCCAGTACAGGAATTATCTTCGCATACTGTGTAATTTACATATTTATCATTTATTGTCTGTGTCCCCCTGATAGAATGTCATCCCCACATAGGCTAGGTTTGGGTCTCTTTCCTTCACTGAGCTATTCTAAAACAACTGCTGGAATATAGGAAGTGCCCACTATTTGTTGAATCTAAATAACTTACTGTCATCTGACTGCCTCTACTCCTTTTCCCTCAATTGCCTCTTGAACCCACTCCACTCATGGCACCATCCTCTCTGGGTTCTCCTAGATTACTGGTCACATCTTCTTGGACTCCTTTGTCAATTCATTTTCCTTCTTCCACTTAGAAGTGGAGACTATGGACTCCGGGAAACAAACTGGGAGTTTTAGGGGCGCCTGGGTGGCTCAGTCGTTAAGCGTCTGCCTTCGGCTCAGGTCATGATCCCAGGGTCCTGGGATCGAGCCCCGCATCGGGCTCCCTGCTCAGCGGGAAGCCTGCTTCTCCCTCTCCCACTCCCCCTGCTTGTGTTCCTGCTCTCGCTGTGTCTCTCTCTGTCAAAAAAATAAATAAAATCTTTAAAAACAAACAAACAAACAAACAAACTGGGAGTTTTAGAGGGGAGGGAGGTGGGAGGATGAGTTAACCAGGTGATGGATATTAAGGAGGGCACATCTTGCAATGAGCACTGGTTGTTCTATGAATACAATGAATCATGAAACACTACATCAAAAACTAATGATGTACTGTATGGTGACTAACATAACATAATAAAAAGAATTATTAAAAAAAAAAAAAGAAGTGGACCACTGGGATCATTTCTTATGCCTCCTTCCTCTTTCCTTCTCACTCCCTAAGTGACCTCATCTAGTCCCAAGGTTGAAAACACTAACTCTATGCTATAAACCCTCAAATTTATACCTTCGGGTCAGACCTTTCTCCTCATACCCAGAATTGTATCAAACTATTCATTTCACATGGTTGTCTAATAGGCATTCAATTTTAATATGCTCCAAGTTGAACTCTACCTGTTTCCTAAGCATATCCTGCACTCCCTGTCTTAGGTAATGGCAACTCATACTTCCACTTGCCCAAGCCAAAATCCTTCAATGTTCCTTAATGTCTCTCCTTTTCTCACAATACCTGTCTGTTGGTTATATCTGCCCAATATGTGTACTTTCTGACCATCTCCAGCACTACCACCTTGAACCAAGCCTCCATCCTCTCTAGCCTGAATTATTGCTTTTCAGCTGGTTTCAAATTGTTCTCCAACCTGCATCAAGCTGACCCTTGTAAAGCATAAATCATCCAATCACCTAATCTCTCTGCTCAAAACCCTCCAGTGTCATCCAGTCCTGATCAATGCTACATCCAATGTCTCTAGCATGATCCATGAAGCCTCAAGTGCTCTGGCACACCGGTACCCTTCAGTTCTCCATGCCTATCACTCCTCTCCTCTTTCTAGTGACACCATCCTCCTTGCTGTTCCTTGGGCATGCTCCCAACCTTAGGACCCTTGTACATGCTGTTCCTTCTGCCTGAGATGCTTTTCCGCCACATATATTCAGGGCTTACTCCCTCACTTTTTTCAAGTCTCTACTCAAATATCACCTTATGTGAGTGAGAGGTCTTCTCTGATAACTCAGTATAGAAATAGCATCCAGCCCTGTCCATCCCATTTTATCATTCTGTAGTTTTCATAGTTTTTACATGACTTAACTCTGTCACATTTATTCATTTACTGAAAGCTGGAGACTTTTCTATACTATTCACAGAAAAGTGCCTGGCATATGCACAAATAGTTTTTAATAAGTTAACACTATTTTTCTGAAACGACTTTTATCAAAACTAAGTTTATTCCCTCCTGGGAAATAATAGCCCTATCAAAAAAATAGCATGTTATCCCTATCCCACATCATATGTGTAAATTTTCTCAAAAGGAATCAAAGACCTAAAGGGAAGAGCTAAACCTATAAAACTCGTAGAAGAAAACATAGGAGTAAATCTCTGTGACCTTGGATTTGGCAATGGTTTCTAATGTATGACACCAAAAAGCACAAGCAACCAAATATAAAATAGAGAAATTGGACTTCATGAAAATTAAAAACTTTTGTGTTTCAAAAGATACCATAAATATGGTAAAAAGACAACATACTGAGAGGGAGAAAATATTTGCAAATCATATACTTGTTAAGAGCCATATCTAGAATATATGTATATAAATAAAGAATACTTATATGTAGATGACAAAAAGACAAATAACTTAATTCAAAAATAGGCAAATGATCTGAGTAGACACTTGTCAAAAATATATATATATATAAAAGACCACTAAGCACCTTTAAAAGATGTTCAACATCATTAGTCATCAAGGGAATTCAAGTCAAAACTACAACCAGATAGATACCACTTCACACTCACTAGCATAGTTATAATGAAAACAAAAAACAAAAAACAGATAATAACGTATTGGAACAAATGTGGAAAAACAAACCTTCGTACACCACAGATGAGAATGTAATATGATGCAGGAATTTTGAAAAACAGTCCGGCAGCTCCTCAAAAGACTAAACAAAGAATTACCATAGTAGAAATGAGAGCCTATGTCCACACAAAAACTTGTGCATAAAGGTTCATAGCAGGATTATTCATAATAGCCAAAAAATGGAACCAACACAAATGTCCATCAACTAATGAATGGATAAATAAAATCTATTTCATGGAATATCATTCATCAACAAAAAGTATCAATATGCTCTACAACAGGTATAAACCTTAAAAACATTATGCTAAGTGAAAGAAGCCAGTCACAAATGATTAAATACAGCATGATTCCATTTTCATGAAATAAAATTTCATTTTATAGGTAATTCTATAGAGACAGAAGTGGATCACCAGTGGTCTAGGGCTTGGGGTGGGGAATGAGAGAATTGGGGGTGACAGCTAGAATATAGAGTTTTTCTTGGGGCTGATGAAAATGTTCTAAAATTGATTCTGATGACAGTTGCACAACGCTGTGACTATCTAAATATCTGTATTATTTATTAGTTTTCTTGCCTGTCTTCCTCAGAGTGTGAGCTTCATGAGAATAGGTACTTGGTCCTGTTCACTACTCTTTCCATAGAGCCTAGAATGGTGTCAAGCATACACTAGATACTCAATAAACATATGTGGAATATACTCTAGTGACAGCACTGTTAAAAAGTCTAGCAAGTGAAGATTGTTAGCAGAACATATAACAGGTGCCTGACATAAATAACATGGCAGGAGCAGGATTTGGATTTTTCCTGAACAGCACAAATATTTTAGATTAAATGATTATATTAATTGGAAAAGATTGTTTTTAAGAGATTTCTTTGATAACCAGGAGTTTGGTGCATTATTAAAATGTTTTAATGAAGTGTGCTCTCATAGAAATTGTTTCATCTAAACACTCTGGAGTCTCATCTTAATTTTAACTTTGCTAATTAAGTTATACAAAAAAAGATATGCAGAAGGGATTTCAATGAGGACCAACAGCAGTTTCTGCTTGGTATACAATATACATTTGATTCTTCTGACACTTTTTAATGACTTTGTAGATAACCAGCCAAATCAGACTGATTATATAATCCAGTGTTAATAATTATCTTCCTGAATTTATAGTCAATTTTCTAAGGAATCCAACTATCAGAGAAACATCTGTTTGTCCCTCTTCTGTGATTTGTGTCTTGCTTTTAATTTCACCACTAAAACTAAAATGCCATTTAAACTACTTTTTAATTCAAAATTCAAAATTCCACATTGCTCACGCAATAGAATATTGGACTCTCTCTTACCTAATGTAATGCTACAAGGCTATTTATAGATGCTGCAGTATCTGAAAGCTATAAAAAGGGTTATTCCCAGGCAGCTGCCTCTAAAAAAAGAACACATACTAAAATAGCTGGTAAAGTTTGGGAATTGATCATAAGGTCAAAATACAAATATATATTTACCACCTAAAGTATCTACCCAGGCCTTTATTGAGCTCAGGACTTGTATCAGTAATCCCCAAACTCAAGTCACTTGAATGGCATTTACTTATTTTACAGCAAATATTTGCACGGTCCCATTTTGTCCCAGACAAGAGTAAATTTCTTCCTATTCCTCCAAGAAAGGTACTTTAAAAATATATGTATAGGGGCGCCTGGGTGCCTAGGTTGGTTAAGCATCCGACTCTTAATTTTGGCTCAGGTCATGATCTCATGATCATGGGACCAAGCCCCGAGTCAGGCTCCACGCTTAGTGCAGAGTCGGCTTGAGATTCTCTCATTCCCTCTTCCTGTGTCCCTCCCCCACTCGTGTGCTCAAGCTCTTTCTTTCTCCTTCTCAAATAAATAAAATCTTTTAAAAAATAAAAATATGTGTATAATTATCACACAAAAGAGAAGCTACATTAAACTATATATAATTGCCAGTAACAAATGGGTCATTAATTTTTGAAAGAAATAGGGACCTTTATTAAAAAATACTTCACAGATGTGACATGGCTTTTTTAAAAGCACGCATTTTTCTTTATTAAATGCACAGTAATTGAGACTGACACAATCAAAAACACTTTCATGGCTTAGCAGTAATATAAAACTATTTCAAATGAAATGGGTGTGTGGAAAGCAAGCTGTGTTTTGGGTTTCTCCTCTCCCTCTAAGGTTTTCCAGTAAAGGAAATATTTTTACCTGGGCTTCAGGAAATGGTGTCCTGGCCAATGCCTGCAGATGCATGAATAGTATTTACATGTGGGTGATGGTGCCTCCATTACCGCCAGTGGACAAGCTCTCCTCCAACCCACACTCACAAAAGATATCTGGGGTTCTTCTGGAAGGATCTGGACAGAAACTTGAGGACGAAGGAGGAAGCCTAAAACATATTCAAAGGAGAGCTCCAATTCCAATCACTGAGTGTTCATAAATTCCAGGAATGGAAGAGATGGGATTCCTAGGGCACCTAGAGTTACTCTCCAACTTGACCAAAAACCCACATGAGGCCAAACAAGAATTATCTTCTTTTAAACTTTTGCAAGCAAGTATGTCTTCCAAATATTAATAATCATTCCCTGTCTGGTGCACATCTGCTGTGATGCTTTAGATCAAATCTGATGCTTACTTAAATTTGAAAGGACTTACTAAGTCACCCCCATGTATCTTTCCCTTTGGGTTTAATACTATTTGACAACCAAACCCTGCCCCTTTTGCTTGAAGCCCGGAACCCCCTGAAACCCCATGAAGGACTTCAGTTCACATCCTTCTTGCAACACTGGAAAGATTTCTCTAACCCTCTTTCTAAAAGGTTTACACCCACATTCCAAATTTTAAAATGAAGCCATCTCTTCTCCTTTTTCTTTAAGTGTTTTTTTTTTGTTTGTTTGTTTGTTTTGTTTGGTTTTTTTTTTTGAGAGAGAGAGAGAGAGACTCCCCTTGAGGTTGGGGAGGGGCAGAGGGAGAGGGAGAGATAGAATCTGAAGCAGTCTCAGCACCACTCCTGGCTGGATCTCACGACCCGGAGACCATGACCCAAGCTCAAAACAAGCATCCAATGCCTAACAGACTGAGCCACCCAGGTGCCCCCAAATGAAGCCATTTTTAACCCAGTCTTGTTTTCCTTTTCCATCCTGGGCATGTTAACAGCATTGAATCTGTTCTCTGTCTCAGTGTTCCTGCAAGGAGGATGGTGACTTTGGCTGGCTGACTTCTACTACACATGGTTTCTTGGCTGTCCAATAGATGCCCCTCCCCCAAGCCAAGACACTTACCCCTGGGTTGCCTCCATCCTTGCATTTCTGAGGCCATGAACCTTGCAGTTAGCTGCCTTGTCTTCTCACATGATGACTCACCTCTTCCAACTCAGCAAATACATTTTTGCATTTTGTTCATTTTTCATTTCCCTTGTACATGCTTTTCATCACTTTCTCTACTGTGCCTACAACTAGGAGAGAAAAAAACTGCCGCAAGAATAAAAAATAAAATTGGAAACAGAATCACTTCTTCTTTCAACTCATAGAAATGGAACATGAAAATAGCAGGGATTTCAAAAGGAAAAAAAAACTCATAAAATGCCTTGGTGTCAGGGGTGTGTGCTGGGGAGGGTGGGGTGTGATGGATTCCCCTACCTTCTAAGTTATTCCAAATTCTAAAAATACATGTATACTCACCTTGATGGAGAGCTTCCTTATTCATCAAAATTATGCATTTTCCCTCTTTAACCAGAACAATGACAGTGGCCATGAACTTTTTTTTGGGGGGGGGGGTCTTGTATTAATGTTGCTATACCAACATTTGAAAGCTATGAGATCTACTTCCATTCTTTATTTTCAATATTTTGGTGCAATTTTGTTTCACATAAGCAGCACACAGCTATACCTTTTTAAAAACTTCACTCTGCTAGCACAAATCTTGTAATAAAGGTGTTTAATCTACAAACATTTCCTGCAATTATGGATATAGTTGGAAATAGCTTTACTGCAATTCTTTTTCATTCTACCTTTTTTCCCTTTATTTCCAATCCTGATTTCTGCTTGCTTCATAAACTTTTCTATATTTCTATACTTCTTTTCTTCATTTACCTCAGAAAATTGACTGTAAATGTTTTTCACAAGATCCTATAGTTATTTGGTGTCTCTATTCTCCTTCTGAAAAGCACAAGGGCTCACATTATCCCCTGAATGGTACCCCTCACTCCTCAGTCCCCACCGTCCATCTATGTGTGTGTCTCTCTTTCTCTGTCTCTCACTACCCCCTCTGTCTTATTACTGGTGTTGAACAGTTTTTGTTTTATCTTTCAGAACAAAAGAAAAAGAGTGTGCGTATTTTGTTACATTCAATTGTCTTATCAGTTTTACTATTACTTTTCTATTCTTGCCGTATTTATTTTTCTCCTTGCTAAAGTACTTTATCAGGAATTTTTTCAAGGAGGCCTGGAAGTAGTAAACTCTGTCTTCCTATTTCTGAATATTTAAAAAAAAATCTCTTGAATGAATAATAAGTTAGTTGGGTACAGAATTCAAGGTGGATGGCCCTGAATATATTTATCCATTGTCTTCTGGTATGATTTGCTACACATGAGATGTCTGCCATCAAAGACTTTTATGTAACCTGTCTTTTCTTTCTGGTGGGTTCTTTTATAATATGGTGTCACACTGTAATATATCTAAATGTGGATTTCCTTTCCCTTTCTTTTCTGTTTTTGATTCTTTATTTGAAAGGAATTTTTCATATAAGAATATATATCTTGAATCAATGTTGGGAACTTTTCAGCTATTACTTCATCTAATAGTACCTCTCCACCATTCCTTCTAGGTCTTTTTTCCTGGAGTCCTATTAGACCTATGTTACAGCCTTTTAACCTAATGGCCCATAAATTTATAAGTTTATAATTTTATACATGTATTTCTTCGTGATATATTTTGTGGAGATACTAGTTTTAAGTGTATAATATAGTGATTTGATATATGTACGTATTGTGAAATGATCACCATAATAAGTCTAGTTGACATCCATCCCCTCACAGAGTTACAAATGTTTTTTCTTGTGATAAGAACTTTTAAGATCTAATCTCTTAGCAACTTTCAAATATGCAATACAGTATGACTAACGATAGTCATTGTGCTGTTCTTTTCACCTCCAGGACTTACTTATCTTATAACTAGAAGTTTGTAAGTTCGGGTATATAGCTTTGTATCTTTTTAGAATAGATATTTAGAAAGAATATGAATATAGAGATAAGAAAAAGACAGACAAGCAGATATATTCTGAGTGAAGTCTTCAGTACTATCTCTGACTTTTCTAATTCCCTTGTGAATGTATCCAGTCTAGAGTTCACCTGGTCACTTTTGTATTTTATATGAATTACTATTTTTTTTAATTTCCAAGTTTTCCAGCTTGTTATTTTACACTTCTGTCTTTTGTGACTTATTTATTATTCCTGCTACGGGTGCTGTTCCTTCATTTATCTCATTGATGATTCCTAAGCATATTTAAAGTCATTTTCAAAATTTTCTATATTTTGATTTTGTCTCTAGTCTTTTTGACATTTGGGCTCTCTTTCGCAGGAGTGGAAGTCTTTAATACGCTTTGAAATTTTGATCTGTAGCCTCATCTGTGAAATGTTTCATTTTGTTGTGTGCATTTCTTTCTCTTCTGTGCTCATGCCTTGGGTAGAGCTCTTTCTAGTCACTCTTCCACATCCCAAGGGTCTTGACTCCAGAACCAGGAGTTACAGTGGTCAGAGTGGTTTCTTGCTTTGCGGTGACACTGTGAACATACAATCAGGGAACAACTTGCTCAGTTCCTGATGACAAAGTGGGACCCATGTCATTCTCCTTTCTAGATACACAGCTTCACAAAGGGCAGAGTCCCTGACAACACAGGTGGCAGGTTTTTCCCTCTTCTTTCACCAACCTGGGAGCTCTGCTCTAGACCTGTTTTCAAACAGTAATCCCAATTTCCTGCCGCCAACTTCTTTGAAGCATCTTTGGGCCCTGTGACCCACAGTAGCAAAATTCCATCCATTCCCACATACTGCCAGACCTGAAGCCCAACAGGTATGCCCGTTAGCCTCAACACTTTGCATTGACTTTTCTTAGTGGGTCTATGGAGAGGATATTATCCTGTTATTGAGCAGTTTTCTCTTTTAGTATTTTTTTCCTCTTGCTGATAGAAACGTATTTGGGTGGCTTCTGTGTCAGAGGAGTTAGGAGCAGCAGCTCTGGAGTCAGTTTTCTTGGGACCACATCTCATCCTGACCACATGCCACCTGCATATGCTTGGGCAAATTACTCCATCTCTGTCTCACTTTGCTCATCTATGCAATGGAAATATTTATCACTGTGAAGAATAAATGACATGACATACACAGAGCACTAAAACACAATGTGTAGCCATTGCATGTTAGTCATGATATTAAGAACATAAATAGGCCATAGTTTTGACAAAGAAGTATAACATTGCATATTTTTAAAGAACATTTCATTAAAGACAGCACAAAAGAAAACAATTACTAGGAAAAATGCTATTAATTACCTGATATTTATGCTTTCATAATTTTTCTAATACATTTAAATATGTAATTTTTATAGAATGGTATCAGTCCACTCATACTTTTTGTCTAATCTGATTGTGTTGCTTAGCAATATATTATGAGCTTATTCCTGTGTGAATAATATTCTATAATAAAACTAAAATAATATTCTATAATAAGACTAACATATCAATAACACTGTACTGGATATTTTTGGTCATACAAATCAGAACATTTCAGGCAATATTTTTTTGAAAAGTGGCATAACAGGATCTGTTCCAAGACTTACGAAACATACTGACAAATTATCTTGCAAAAAACTTTTCACTTTATATCTCAATCCAAATGTAGGAGTATCATATATATTTTTAATGTAGACAGATTTAATTGGCACTAGCTGCTTATAACGTTTTAGAGCAATATCAAGCCTACTTTTCTGTCCAGTGAATCTATGTTGAGCTATCTTGTTCTACTGACAACTTACTTTTCAGTTTCAGCACTAAGTCTGATGTGTTCCTCTGCTTCTAAAATTTCTATGTTGAAATCCTAACTTCAAATCATCATAATTTTATTTATAGAAGTATTAAAATGCGTTAGTGAATTCTGTCTGAATATCATAATCTTCGCTCTGTAAAAATGTAAAACTGATTTTCAGAACAAGTTGAACCATATATTTTAATTTAATTCCTTTTTTTTCAGAGAACATATTCTTTAAGATGTCACACTTTTGAAATTTGCGATTTGTTTTATGGTCTAACAGATGACCAACCTTGGTGAATATTCTATGCACGCTTGAAAACACTATGTATTCTGCAGTTGTTGAGAGCTGTGTTCTATAAATGTCAATTAGATCAAGGTTGTTGATGGTATTATTCACATCTTCTATACCTTTACTGATTTTTCTAGTTCTGGAAAATGTAGAAAGGAGTATTACATCTGCTATCATGACTGCAATGATTTATAGCTCCTTTTAGTTCTGAGAGCTTTACTCTGAAATTCTATTTTTAGGACATTGTAATTATTATGTATACATTATTAATAAGCATATTAATAATCATGTACATAATAATAATTCAGTACATAATATAATTATGTCATCCAGATGCACTGACCCTTTTATTGTGATTGAAATGTCTCTTCTGCTAACATTCCTTTACTTAAAGTCTACTTTGGTCTTAATACAGAAATGCCAGCTTCTTAAAATTAGCATTTGCACAATATACCTTTTTCTATTCTCTTAACTTTAAATTCATTTGTGTCTTTGCATTTTAAGTGAGTCTCTTATAGACAACATATTGCTTTTTTTTATGAAACCCTACAATTGCTCCCTTTTAATTGTAGTGTTTTATTCATTTACACTTAATGTAGTCATAGATATGGTCATATTTAGGTTTCTGATTTTGCTCTTTGTTTACATTTATCTCATCTGTTTTTGGTTTCTCTCTCTTTTCCTGCCTTCTTTTAAAATAACTGAATATTTCTAGTATTCTATTTTGATCCTTCTATTGGCTTTTTAATCTATGGTTCTTTGCATTTTTAGTGGATGCTCTAAGAATTACAATGGGTCTCTTTAGTTTAAAAAATTCACCTGAGTTAATATTGTGCTACTTTGCATTAAATATAAGAACCTTGCAAAAGTATCATTTCATTTAACTCCCTTTGTTATTGCTCTAATATCAGTTATACCAACAACCACTATAAAGCCCTCAACAGAGTTATGACTATTGCTTTGAATAGACCTATATCTCAAATAAAATTAAGAGAAGAAAATAAATCTACATATAAAATCTCCTTTGTTTCCCACCTACTTGTCTTTTTTAGTGGTCTTCATGTCTCTGTTTTTCCCCTTTGGCCTGAGGAATGCCCTGTAGCTTTCCTTGCAATGTAGTTCTGTTGGTAATTAATTCTCTCAGCTTCTTTAATTTAAAATGTTTTATTTCATCTTCAGTTTTGAAGGGTAAGTTCACTGATCATAGAATTTTGGCTGACATATTTTTTTCTTTCATCACTTTAAAGATATGGTTTATTTGTATTGAGTTTTCTTTGTTTGGGTTTTGGTCTTCATTTTTTCTGATGAGAAGTCAGTCATCATTTTTATCATTTCTCCCTTTATGTTATATGTTGTTCTTCTCCATCTGATTCCATGATTTTCTCTTGATCTTTGGTTTTACCCCTTATCTGGGTTTGACTTTCTTTTTATCTTTGGGACTCATTGAGATTCTTGGGTGTTACATCAAACTGGGAAGATTTTGGCCATTATTTCTTAAAATATATTTTTCTGCCAATTCTGTCTGTCCTCTCCTTTGAAACTCCTATTACACATGTTAGAATACTTGCTATGGTCCCACAGACCTCTCAGGCTGTGAACATTTTCTTTCAATCGTGTTTCTCTCTATTTTTTGGTTGGATAATTTCTACTGATGTGTCTTCAATTTTGCTAACTTTTCCTTTAGTCTTATTCAGTCTGCTCTTAAACCCATCCAGTGATTTATTTTCTCTGTTATTATACTTTACAATTCCAGAATTTCCAATTAGGTACTCTGTAAAGTTTCTATTTCTCTGCTGGTATTCCATGCATCTTAATTTATTATGGGTATATTTGCCTTTATGCCCTTGACTATTTATAATAGCTATTTAAAAGCCCTTGTCTGCTATTATACCACCTGAGTTACCTCAAGGTGACTTTCCATTGACTGATTTGTTTTTCCTGATATGGGTCATGTTTTCCTGTTTCATTGCACATGTAGTGATTATTTTTTTTCGTGCCTGTTAGGTTTTATTATTTACAAAAATAGGAAGCCAACTAAATGTGGCCTGTGAGCTACAGTTTGCTGACCCCTTCTTTAATCATTGTGTCTGTTTTATCAGTTGCTTCAGTTTTTCTCTTAGGACCATGTTGGGATACTGTTTATTTATTTTTTTAAAATCTGCCTTGAAGCCTCTTCAACATATTCACTAGCAGGTGTGACCCCTTTGGATTTCTGTGCAGGTAGTGCATTGTGTAAGTGTGTCTTTCATGTGTGTGTAAGTGTGCACGTGGTCTGTTGTCACAGAACGAACCTAAGAGGGAGTGTTGCAGAGAAGCCTCTGGGTGATTGAAGCAGGAGCTTTTATGAGACCACTGCTCACGCATATGGCTTTCTTCCCCTCCCCCTTATTTATTTATTTATTTATTTGTTTGTTTGTTTGTTTGTTTATTTTTGATGTAGTGTTCCATGATTCATTGTTTGCGTATAACACCCAGTGCTCCATTCAATACGTGCCCTTTTTAATACCCACACCAGGCTAACCCATCCCCCCACCCCCCTCCCCTCCTAGAACCCTCAGTTTGTTTCTCAGAGTCCATAGTCACTCATGGTTCTTCTCCCCCTCCAATTTCCCCCCTTCATTTTTCCCTTCCTACTATCTTTTTTTTTTTTTAACATATAATGTATTATTTGTTTCAGAGGTACAGGTCTGTGATTCATCAGTCTTACACAATTCACAGCACATACCCTCCCCAATGTCTATCACCCAGCCACCCCATCCCTCCCATCCCCCACCACTCCAGCAACCCTCAGTTTGTTTCCTGAGATTAAGAGTTTCATATCAGTGAGATCATATGATACATGTCTTTCTCTGTTTGACTTATTTCACTTAGCATAATACCCTCTAGTTCTATCCGCGTCATTGCAAATGGCAAGATTTTGTTTATTTGATGGCTGCATAATATTCCATTGTATATATATACCACTTCTTTATCCATTCATCTGTTGATGGACATCTTTGGCTCTTTCCATAGTTTGGCTATTGTGGACATTGCTGCTATAAACATTGGGGTGCACCTACCCCTTTGGATCACTACATTTGTATCTTTGGGGTGAATACCCAGTAGTGCAATTACTGGATCGTAAGGTAGGTCTATTTTCAACTTTTTGAGGGACCTCCATATTGTTTTGCAGAGTGCCTGCACCAGCTTGCATTCCCACCAACAGTGTAGGAGGGTTCCCTTTTGTCTGCATCCTCGCCAACATCTGTTGTTTCCTGACTTATTAATTTTAGCCATTCTGACTGGTGTGAGGTGGTATCCCATTGAGGTTTTGATTTAGATTTCCCTGAGGCCAAGCGATGTTGAGCACTTTTTCATGTGTCTTTTGGTTGTTTGGATGTCTTCTTTGCAGAAATGTTTGTTCATGTCTTCTGCCCATTTCTTGATTGGATTCTTTGTTCTTTGGGTGTTGAGTTTGATAAGTTCTTTATAGATTTTGGATACTAGGCTTTTATCTGATATGTCATTTGCAAATATCTTCTCCCATTCTCTCAGTCATCTTGTGATTTTGTTGACTGTTTCCTTTGCTTTGCAAAAGCATTTTATCTTGATGAAGTCCCAATAGTTCATCTCTGCCCTTGCTTCCCTTGCCTTTGGCAATGTGTCTAGGAAGAAGTTGCTGTGGCTGAGGTCAAAGAGGTTTAAGATTTTGGTACTCGACATTAAAAATAGTATGTTAGTGAGGCTCTGGATTCTGTAAGGATCCTCTAGAGAATGACTTCTGCAAGAGCAGGCTATTAATATAGCTGGACTCAGGCTGTAAACTCTGTCTCCCATGTGGTGTGTAGCAGCTAAAATCTCTGCTTAATATTTCTGCTTCCACTGATGTTTTTCTGTTGTACTCACAAAGCCTCCCACTATATGTTGTTTGCTAAGAATCTAAGGAGCTGTGAAAAGTTTTTACACAAATTTGGAGTTCACCTACTTTGCAACTCTCACCTGCAAGGATTTATCCCCTAACTTTTTGGCTGCTTGACCAACCCCAAAACTGTCTCCTGAAATCTCAAGCCTACAAGGCAACCAAAACCATATTCCAATTAGGAAGTGTCCTCAAAAAGGCCAGAAACTTCCCAACTCACCTGTTGCAATCCACCTTTCAAAGTCAGGCCCCTCTCCACTAAGTCTCTGTCTGCTTTGCGTCTCTCCAAAGGAACTGCAGATTGTTTGGGTTTTCTGTGTGTGTTTCCTTTTTGTTCTGATCTTACACTATCATACCTAGAAGGATTAAGACTACCAAACAACTTCACGATTCCAAAAAGCTCTAAATTACACCATGTATTTTAAATGGTTTATTTCTACAAACAATGGATATGTCTATATAATTCAAATAATCCACAATTTTAAATTCTATCATCTCTGAACATCAAAAATATCACTAAATCTTAAGATCAACAAAAAGAAAAGAAAAGAAAAAGAAAAAGCAAACATAAACTCTGAGGAGTTAACGTTGGGAAAAATCAAGTATGTATTTCTTCTTTCTGCCCAGAGTTGCAGGAATTTATTTATTACTACTTAGCAATGCCTAAGTAGTTATAAATAGAAAAAAAAAAAAAACTATTTTCATTCTGAAGGGGAAAAAATAACTTCATAATTTAATTAGAATGTGAAATTTCTCCAATTTTCAAATTAAAAATTTAATGCAGGTCTGTCCAAAAAGACTTTCTGTCTAGTGCACCTCTGTCCAATAGAACAATGGAAATGTTTTATCTATGTCTTATGTGATAGCCATAAGACACAGGTAGCTGTTGGGCACTTAAAATGTGGCCAATGCTACTAAAAAACTGAATTTTTTATTATACTTAATTTTAAATAATGGAAATTTAAATAGCCACATGTGGCTAATGTGTACTGTGCTGAGCTGTATCTGACTCATAATAAATTCACTCCAGACTATTTTTTCTCCCAGACTGGACTAGATAGTTGTTCCAGAGGCTGAACAACGGATGGTATGATAGTCTAATATTTAGATGCAATGCTGTGTTAATAGCATTTCCTATACCTAGACTCCCAGAACCCCACTTGGAGAGGAGAGGTATCTTGCTCTGAGATACAGGGACTGTGGCCATTTAAAGAGCCAAACGCAACTCTCATCGTACTGTTACCACTTGGCAATTCTCAAATAGAAGAGGAGAAGGGGGACATTGCCCCAAAATATTAAAATTCTCTCTCCTGTTCTTCCTCTCTCCCTCTCTGTGTTCATCATAATTCCTCTCAGAAATTAATGTACTTGAATTTGAGCAAGATAAGTGTGCCTACGTGAAACTCCATTATAATGCCTTTGGGGAAATTATCAGTAAAACATGATAGAAACCAAAGTTTTTGACCCTAAACGTTTATGTTTCAGTTACCCAGAAAATCCAAACTACCTCCTCCTTTAACCATACTAGATAATTAAGGCTTTAGACTATTCTTGGATTCACAGGGAAAACAGAGTAAAAATGTTAGATCATCTCAGCTCAAACAATTACCATCCAGAAGGACTGGCCAATTGGAGGCACGTCCTAATTAAGGTATCAACATGAATTGTCTGCCATGCTTCTGGCCTTAGAGTACAATTAATCTGACATGTTTCCCCTCTGTGTATATGTCTATTCTAGTACCTATTGGAATTACCAGAGTTACCCAAATGATGCAGTTACTTCCATGCTATAGCAGAAATAAATAGAAGCCTTGATTACCATTACTCATCTGTTTAGGGAAGTCTTGATGTATAATAAAATAGTTCCAAATACATTAGGAGGATAGAATACAAACTTTATCTATAATCTCATTATGTTTAACCCATTGTGAATAGCAGTGTGTGATATTTATTTTTAAAATAAATAAAATAAATCACATGAATGCTTTCCCCTCCTTGACCAACTTACTTTTTCAATTTTTCCTTATGGAACTAACAGTGATAACACTAACAGCACCAAATGTACTAAGTACTTTACACAACATATAAAGTCATGACCTTCGCCTTCAGAAAAACACCATTACTCTTCATGCATGAGTCCTTTTGAATCTTAAATTGAACCCTCTACCAAAAGTACTTCCCTACATCGACTAGAACTGGTTGGTTGACTATATTATTTGATAAGAAGAGTTGCGTTTTTATTTGAGGATGGGATGATTTTTCACTTTGAATTATTGCTTGGTTTTCCTCCCATACAATTCCATTTTGAGCCACTTGTGCATGCAAATTGCCTTATTTATTACCCAAAGATCAGAGTCCTATCATTTATGTGTTTTCTTCATTCCTTCAGTGTTATGTGACTTATCCCCATAAACTGATTTTCTGACTTTTGACTCTCCTTTGTTTCTACCTATTAGTCATTTTGCTTTCCCATCTCTCCAGTGTTAGATTGACATCGTGCCACATTTGAGACATGTTGCTTTCATCTATCCTGTTATCATCCATAGTCTGAAATCCTATATATTTAGAAAATTGCTTTCTATTGTTAACCTGCTTTTTTTCCACAAGTCTTCTGTGATAGGACTTGTTCACCCCACAGTCAGAATGCAGTGAGTAACTGGAGAAGACTTTCCTGGGGTCAGAACTGTTCCTCTCGCACAGCCTCTCTCGAGAGTGTTCCTGCTCGGGGGAAATGCATGGGTTCCTGCCCAGTTTGTTTGGACCATCATGTGGCCCCTGTTCTTTGCATGCAGACTGAGCCTGTCAGCAGGGTTGTGGAAGTTTCTTGTTAGTGAGGACCCTGCAGTGGTTTTTGAATCACATTGGATGTTTTTGCAAAATCAAGTTGTATCTTTATTTTCAAGTCTTTTTTTTTTTTTTTTAAGAACTTAAAAGATGTTTTGATGTATTATCTTACATATCTCCTACTTCTCTCTTTGAGGAGAGAGCGAGGGTGATATGTACATGTCAATAATGTAAATAATGCCCTATCACAACTGAAAAATTCATTCATCATTTCCCTTCCACATTCTTTCTCTGTGGAAGTCATCTGGAAAGATAACTAAAGGGAAAGTGCTGAAAGGGGCCACTAAAATTTGTCAGTTGATCCAATGGAAATACTTTTTTTTTTAAGATTTTATTTATTTATTTATTTGTCAGAGAGAAAGAGAGAGAGAGCAAGCACAAGCAGGGGGAGTGGCAGGCAGAGGGAGAAGCAGACTCCCCGCCGAGCAGGGAGCCCGAAGTAGAACTCCATCCCAGGACCCCGGGATCATGACCTGAGCTGAAGGCAGACGCTTAACCCACTGAGCCACCCAGGTGTCCCTAGTAGATATACTTTTGAATGCCCACTGGAAGCCAGGCCACAGAGAAAACAGCACATGGACATTGCCTAAGTTATTCACAGGCATGCCATGGACAGGAGGAGAGCACTGGAGTCAAACACCCTCTGCCCGTGCTTTGCAGTAAGCGTCAAAAGATCAGACTGCAAGCCCGGGAGTCCAGACAATATATCTTCGAGGGAGTCCGGCGACCTACACTCACTCCCTAAGCAATAAAGTTGATGAGGATTTGGGGACCTTTATAAGAAAATCAGTTAGAAGAGAATCCCTCATCCTCCAATTCCACAAGTAGCAACAACACTTAAGGATCTTTAGACCTGTGTCCGTGCCACAAAAATGCAAGGAAAACTCAATATTATCGGAGTTGGTTTTTTTGAGAATTATAGCTTAACTAAATGACTTGCTATCTGTCTAACTCCTGATAATTTACTGAGCCTACCAGAATTGGTTTCCCTATAGAATTTTTATGAAGATTAAATGAGATAGTGCTTATGACATGCACAGGCTAAGAGCCTGATAAATGAGTATTGTTCTTGCAGATGGTGCTGGGAATAACAATGGCAGTTTCCCTTCGACTGTGTGGGCAAAAAGATTGCATACGGAGGACCCAGGAGTTGCAAAGTGCAAAGTGACAATGGGCTTTTTATACCTTGTCACAAACAAGCCAGAAGCACTTGGTGCTTTGCCTGGCAGGGCAGAGAGTTAAATTATGAAACTGGGATGAGAGCCAGAAGGTGAGGCTAGACGTGGAGGAGGAGGAGCAGAAGACAGATTTTGGCAAAGGAAGCATAATGCAAAGCTGGGGAGAGCGGCAGCCAGAGCTCTTTAGAGGAGAGAACATCCTAACTGGCAGATGATATCTCTGCTTGTAACCTGTTCCGTGAGAGCTTGTCACCAATGCATGAGTTCCAGGCCAACGGTCTACCTGGTGGTCAGTGGAGTTCAGGCCCCCTCCTTTGTTGCTTGGGCCAACTGAGGAGTACCCAGCCTTTACTGGGGGGAGGCTCCATGTGGTAGAGGCCTAGAGGACGGGTGGAGTCTTCCCTCCAAGTACCAAGGACTACAGCAAAGACATTGTTTAAAGGGGAGTAAATGATTTTAGGTGTTTCCATAGCTCCCATGTTGAGGACCTCTCAGAATCACCCTGGCTGGCAGGTTATTTGTGTAACAGTCCTCAGGAAGGAGCCAATTGGATTATACACACTGAGCAAGCAGGGACCATGCAAGAGAGTGCATTAAACCATTCGCCTCCCATCCTGCAATTCGTCCGTCCTCTGCAGAACTGGGTCTGTCCAAGGTCATGTGGGTTCATCTGCACTTCCCCATCGTGACTACTGTCTTTTTATTAAAGCTTGAAATCACTTTTACTAAGCTAATGATAAGAAAAGCAATTGTTCAGAGCCAAGAAAACAAAGTCAAGAGGACGGCAAATATTTAAATGTAAGTCATAGACATGTTAAGCCAAGTAATGTACTAGCAAAACATTTCTTGTTGTTCCTTAATTAAGCAAAGATGCAGGGAGGCCATAAAGTAGGCTATCTTGTGGTCTACTTTTCCTTGGATAAAGGAAAAGCTCTTAGGTACCAAGTCTCCCTAGTCAAGAAATGTCATGTCAATGAAGTTAACTGTGGAGAACAAAGTATTTTAACTTCAAATTGTCATTCAAGAAAGAATTTTGAGTACTCCTTTAAAAAAATTGGCAGTTGTCATTTAATATATGATGTGATCTAAAAGCATATTATTTTTTAATGTTACCTAGGAGATTTCATCAGCTTCATGACATTCTTAATCTTTGGTATAATTGTCTAAATTGATAGAACATCTTTTATTAAACTGATAGAGGCACATCCTGCCCTTTCATAAGTCAAGTAAACAGGTGTGATTATTCAGGGCTCTGACTTCTCACTTCTTTTTTCTCCCCCCCCCCCTTTTTCTTCCCAACCCTCTTAAAACTTTCTGCTCATGATAAAAGTGACACTGTGTTAAAAGATAAGAAGCAGCCAAATTATCTTCTCCCTGACCTTTATAGTTTCCAGAACAAGTAGTTTCTGTTAGCAACACAGTTCGAGATTTTTCTTACAAAGGATACCTGGCATTGCGCCGTTAAGAAAAACATTTATTGTTCCTGATAAGGAAAGTTATTAAGCCCTCATCTTTCCTCACAAAAGCATTTCGCCAAAATAACGTTGGGGAATGTTTCAGAACTCCTGAGGAAAAATCAGAAAGAAAAGAAAAGGAAAAAAAGTCCCATAAGTTACATTTTCTTCCGGTACTCAACGAGTTTTAGAACTTTGACTATGCCTTGTCGCAACAAGTTTAAGATCGGTTTCAAGGATCATTCTTGGCAACCTTTCCATACAAGCGGCACCTTGACACCGCTGAAGTTCAATGTGTTAAAAGTAAGTTTTGTAAAAAGGATGACTGGGAGAAATTGGACAGAAAACCGACACAGAGTTCAAATTCATCTAGGACGTGAACCAGACTTGAACCTGGAAAGCTGGCTGCTGCTGAGATGGAGCAGTTCGGGTTCTGTTGTCCTCTCCTTCTGAACCTGAATCTGTGCGTTTTCAATTAAAAGCGTTTCCATGAACCGTGTTTGTTCAGAAAGGCAGGGCAGGTTCAAAGGCTCATCCGCTAGTGGTCAGCTGCCTGCATCAGTTTTTTTTCCTGGCGCTTCAAAACAGACAAGCGTGATCTATGGATCCTTGCAGGTTGCAGAGTCTGCGACAACACAACCCTGTGGTCGCTAATTCTCAGGGACGGAATGGCCGTGAAGGCGACGTTGAAATAAAAACCTCTTCCCTGTTACCGAAAAAGTGGGGGTCGCTTCGGCACGGTTTTTGACTGGCTGGAGGTACAGCGTATAGTCAGGGAAAAGGCACAGAGTGTACTGGAGCCACATAAAAGGAAGCGTACGTTTACAAATAATAAGATCCATTAAAGAAAATAATGGAAGAGGCAGTAATAGTCATTAACTCCAGAATTCATAACTTCAGATTTCCCGTTCACAATAAGCTTTGTGGTCTGCCACAGTTCTTAATAGCCTAGCAGCTTTTTAAAATTCTTTTCTTAAAAGAGGACTGGCTTGGAATGCTGGAATATGCAAGTACGCAGAAAAGACTGGCTTTACTGACCATTTCTTTGTGTTTGGGTATATATTTCTGTATGGCATAATATTTCCACTTGCACTGGTTTCCTGGCATGAAAATGTTTATTGCGCTCATTAGCTAAGAGGGTATCGGCACCGGTCCAATGAACACAGATCTGCCTTCTGATTTCAGCCATTAAATTGCAATGGGATTCACAAGCTTAACATTGTGGGTGTGAGGATAATAAAATGGAACTCCATCTTTAGCCCAGTTACCATGGATGCAGTTAAAGGTCATGGTACCAGCTGCTAACTAGTTGCCTTTTGAGCTGTGTTTCCCCTCCTTGCTCTGTGTTTTCCAGCACTTCCGTTCTTTTCGGTCTGTCACCGAACACCTTCACCTGCTTTGGTGACACACTAACCTCTTCTTTAAAAAAGACGGGCGCCCTCTTTCCAAGGCAATGGTTGCCATGGATCTCCTCTTTTATTTATGTATTATAGATACGCTATAGAATCAGAAGGTAAAGGCCTTAATAAAAATACAAATTGCTGTTGCTTCAGCATCCTGAATTACTTTCTCATTTTCTGCACAGCGCTCTGCATTCCCAACCCCACCCCCCAAAAAGTAGAGTAAATTCCCATCTTCGTTCAAACTGGTAATGGGTTCAGGCACTGATGCATTCACAACGTGAAACATCAACTTCTTCATTCGGCCCAAAGTCCTAGGAGTTAATTCCCTGTACTGCATGAGGTGTCAGGGTAATTACCGCTGATCAGCCCCGTTTCCCCGCGCGCTGCCCAGCTCCGGGGGCCCCCTGTTTATTGATGCACCACCACAGCATCGCAGAGCCTTCATTCAGCCAAGCTTCTTAATCGAAAGGGTTTGGACAATGTCGGATTTTCAAAGAGAAGAAGTGGAGAAAAAAATTAAAAGTAGCCAAGCAAAATAAAGTTCATGGTAAGAAACCTGAATGCTCTACAAAATATTTCCTGATGTCAACACTTCGTTTCAATAGATTTTAAAACTCCCATTCATTTCCAAAAGAAGGTACTGTGAGCCTTTCCTTGGGCAACCTAACTGTAACGATCACATTTTGAAATATTTGGGGAACATGTAGCTTAAAACACACACACACACACACACACACTTTGGGAAAGTTTATTGTTTTTTGTTCTATTTAGATATGTCTCAACTCTGTGGAGCTATATAAGCCAGGATACAAAGAAACTTACCCCAAAAATGTTGTGCCCCTCTGTTTTAAACATACATTTATATAACTTGTCATTTCATAAAAATAAATTAAGTATTATATGAGCCAAATGTTTCATTTCCACACAAGAGTGGTTTCTGGGACTCTTGGCAGAATGCCACTATATTCATTTTTATTTCAAACACAATGTGAAGTCTTTAATTTTAATATACTTTGTAACTATAATGGTTATAAGGCATATACTGTATTAATTCATCCTCATCTTTTTCTGGTCCTGGGCAGATTTCACTGAGGAACAGAAAGCTTCGTTGATTGTATGTATCTTACATACTTTTAAATATTGTGGAAGGAACCGGGGGCGGGGGGTGGGAGGGAGTTGTTGCAGAGCAGGGAGAAAGAATTCGGAGCTGGGCACCCAGAGCTCAGTGCCCTGAATGTTGCCACCGGCTTTGGTGTATTATCCTTCCACGTCCCTGGTCCCCGAGTTCAAGTGCTGGCCAGATAGAAAGGCCAGCCGAGCAATGGGGAGGGGAGTGGAAGCCCCATCTGCCGCCTGGGGCTCCTTCCCAGCTGCTGAGCCCCTGGGCACCTCCCTCAGGAGCCATCTCTCAGCCTCTGGCAGTCTGAAGGGAGAGGAGTATCAGTCAGCTGATGGGAGCCTCTCTGTAAGTGCCCCATGTGATGGCAGTGTGGTCGTGGGCCAAATTCTTCCCCACAGCTCCTTTATCCCCTGGAACGCCACTAGCCAACAGTCAGAGAACGAGCAGGGACAAGAACACTAGGAGATCCTGGCCCCGTTTAATCTGAGAGAGTCTGCCAGAAAAAAAGGAGAGGCTGATGCCCAGTAAGAGGCACCAGAGTGGCAATGACAAATACATACGTAAATCTATTAATCCCCAGGGAGAGTCCCGAGGTTTCAGCGCGACCTCGGTAGCAGAGTGGTATTTCGTCATTAAAAGGGCTGGTGGCGGGGGCGGCATCTCGAGAGAAGTCATTTTCCTAAGCCGTGTAACTGTCTTCTTGGGGACACCAGGAAAAAAAAAAAAAAAAAACACGTTTCCAGCGCTCGGGGAGACTTGAGCTCTCCTCTTCCTCTTGCCACACTTCTAATCAGAGAATTTCTTCCTGTGCCTTGTTTACTGTTGATATTTTCTGGCTGATTGGAGAGGAATGACATTTTGACAATTTAGTGTAGCAGTAAGCACTGTACAAACAAAAGGTGCTGATGAAAACTGGAACCCATTATTATGTAAATGACGGCTGAGTAACACAGAATCTGTCTCCCAGTCACCATCATTGAGACCAGTTTTACTCAATGATAATAATTTTCATGATTGCAGACTTCAGAGTGATCAGAAATATGCCTTCGCTGTTGCATTTATCTACTGCTGGTACTTGACCCTTAATTAAATTCTGAAACTTTTTTATATAATAAAGTAAAATACAGCTGACACTTCCGTTCAAACAAAGAGCCTCAAACACAGAGCCACCAAATAAGATAAAGGTATTTCAGACTTACCTCGCTGTATTTATAGTAAACATGGATTGTACAGTGTATTTTGAAAGCGAGCTTAAAGTTTAAAATGCAGATGTGTGTTTTCAAGTAATTTCAGTTCTGTAACTTCGGCGCTGCTCTTCCTTAAATGATGCTAAATCTCTGCAAGCTCATCTTGGACACGTCATAATAAAAAAATCTGTTTGAAAGACATGTAAATGTGCTCTGAAAATAAGTTCCATGGATTCTTTAAATCATCCGTCTTAATATCTAGACTATTCAAAGCGAGTCTTCAAAACTATGCTACTTATTAAGATCCACACAGCTTTGGGGAGCCTGCATTGAGTTTTGTAAAGGAATATTTTCTTCATAAATGGGTTCTTGTCTTAAAAGGAGAAAGCCAAGGCAAATTTTAAAGCAGCATTTTGGCTTCAATGAAAAATTGATTGGCTAAAACAGATGTCAAAGTGAAAATACAAAAGAGCCAGGCATTATGCAGGTATCAGCTGTTTTTTTTAAGAATGGCTGACAGTGGAAGACACTTTGGCTAATGTGTTCTTATTCTCTTGAAATCCTGCTAATGCTCCAGAGCATTTATTTACCTCGGAGTTCCCTCACTCTCTCAGGGTTGTTGGGGGTGGGGGAAGATCTTCATTTTGAATATGTTAATAAGTAACAGTCAGCTCAAAGGGGGCAATTGTAGGAGCCCGTTTTTAATATTTCCTTAGATAGAACGCTTTCTAGCCAGGCGGCTCACAGAGCCAATGAGCTAAGAAGGTAATTACTTAAGTGGATTTCACGAAGAGTAGAAAGATGATTGTGCCACATTAAATAACAATTGTGTCCTTAATGATGTGTTGGGCTATAATGCAAACATCCCTCCACCATCTCTGGCCCAGGCTCTAGTGTACCTTTCTAATGACTCCCGGGGCTTTCTGTCCCCTTGCCACGACCAGGGGCTTTCAGAGCCTATGTAAACACCAAGTGAGCTGGTATATTTTTTTAGACCGCAGTGCCTGCAGCTGTGTGGTCATTGATAAATTGGCTATGAATTGCTGAAATACTTCATATGAATATAAACATTGTTGTAGCTTTGTAGCTTGGAAAAAGGAAGAAAGAAATGAACTTGACAGAGGAGACGGCATGTCCAGAGCACAACCTTCCAGAGGGTGCGCTCTCTGTAAAGGCCCCCATTTACAGGAAAACCAGCAGGATGGTCCCAAAAAGTGGAGGGGGATGGGAACGCGGTTTAAGAAACTGAAGAAAGTGTGGTTTCGCGTTGAGGTGTTTCTTTGCTACAGCAGCAGGAAATAACATTACAGCATATTAGATTTTATTCCTTTGGAATACAGAGTGTTCTGAGCATCCGTACCCACTCCACTTTCTGTAGAGACAACAAGGAAGGGCCACTGTAATAAATATATCCAATATCTGAATTAGGATTCACATGAGATGCTAACTAGCCTGAGAGGAAGAATTTTCACAGTGATGTAAACTTGAGAGAGAGGGGAAAAAAAAAAAAAGGAAGAAAGAAAACATGAAAAGGATAATTAGCCCATGGCTATAAATTTTCTTGACTGCTCTTGGATGCTATTATAATGACTATTTCCCCTATAGCCCATAATAGTATCTCTTTGTAGACACACACATTGAATCTTTACAAGATCATTTATTTTCGGATGTTAAAATTAATAAATCTGATTTCAAATGGTATGATTCAAACGAAAGTCATAAAATGCAATAAATAATTCAAGCATGGAGAAAGTACTTTGCACTAAATCCTCTTTGATTAGCAATGTACCCATTTCATAGAATGATGAAATAAGATCCTTAGGGTCAGGAACTCTGAAACTCGTTGTAGGTTAAATATATTGTGGGAGTTGAAATGAGCAAATCTCTTACCTCTCACCATTTGTGTTTGTTGTTTGTTTTATTCAGGGAACGAAGACATCTGGATCAGAACAGATTATTGAAATGGACACAGGAAAACCTTGATCTATAGCTCATGTTGAAAGACACGGTGTTATTGTTCCTAGATCAGACTCTGGGGATAATTATCACAAATTCAGATTCCATGGTCCTGAATGAAATGCCCATGATGTGTCAAGCATCTCACTTTGCAGATAGAAGATCATTGCCCCTGAGCATGAGAAGGAAGAGGAGAAGACCAGGGTTACTGGGTCCTGCATAGGGACCCCCCAGGCATTGCCTTAGCTGCTTCTTCCTTCCTGCTCCCAGCTGTCTGAGAGAGAATATCAGACCCCACAAGAAGCTGCATAACTCCCCCACTTTCCCAGAGCCTGGGTCTACCCAGGTCAGACTGACTCCAAAGCAAGACTTGTTTACAGCATGGATGTGATCCAAGGAGTAAGAGAGACTGGTCAACGTTAAAGTCCAGTTACAGTAATAGAGCCTTGACCAAGCTCTGCAGGCATCGGGAGAAGGAAGCAATGCAACGAGATGAATGGTAACAGAGGCCACCGCTCATCTCCAACCTCCTTTCCCAAAGCAAGTATGAGCCGCTCGATAAGCTTACGTGAGCTCTATAGGCTACTTATCGAGCCACTCATCCCAGACACCGAGTAGTCTAATTATTCAGCAAGAGGTTCCCCCTGATCTCTACACAGTTCAGTGTTTTGTGCCCATTTTACAGACAAGAGAAAGAAAACGCATAAAATAAATTATTTGTCTGAAGCTATGATAAGTTAATTATGTAGCCGGAAATGAGAGAAAAGCCATAGACTCTTCCATTGGTGGTAGTGGGTACCTGCTCCCTGTCCTGCCTTCCCTCATCACACGCTGGATTCTGAAGTAGGCTTCCTGCGTTTGTCTACCTTGGACCCCCCTTTTCTTAAAGGAGAGCTCCATCTGAACAATAACTAATTATTTAAATCTTCGTAGGGGCCACCCTCTTCCAAGTGTTTGATGTATATTAACTTCTCAAAACCACCTTACAAGTTAGGTATTATTTCATTCATTCCCATTTTACAGATGAGAAAATGAGCCACCAGCATGAGTGACTTAGCAAGAGGCTATGGTAACTGGAGAGTGGAGGGCTCGGAGCTGACCCAGGGTGACTTTCCTGGGTCTGGACCCCACTGAATCGCACTGCATCCAGCAAAAGCAAGGAAAGCCAGTCAGAGTGAACCATCCCAGACCATGGGCAGCGTGGAGGTTACAAACATTGAATAAAACCCTATTGTGAATGGGCTGAAGTATCTATTCCTTTTTTTTTTAAAGATTTTATTTATTTATTCATGAGAGACAGAGAGAGAGAGAGACAGAGGGAGAAGCAGGCTCCCAAAGAGCAGGGAGCCCGATGAGGGACTCGATCCCAGGACCCTGGGATCATGACCTGAGCCGAAGGCAGATGCTTAACCATCTGAGCCACCCAGGTGCCCCATATCTATTCCTTTTTTAATACAACCTATCTGGATACTTTTATTTTCTCATGATGCATGTACAGAATTCAAGTTAATGATCACAGAATTTGCCTCCTACCCTCAGACTGAAATACAACAAAATACAGGCATGGTCCCAGTGACGTCTACACTCGTACGTGTCATATATAATGTGTTTCCGTATTATAACTAAATTTATCATCTAACATTTTGATGCCAATGAGCCAATTCATATGAAAGATCCTTGCAAAAAAAAATTTATTCTCAAAGCACTTCAGGAAGAGACATAAAAGTAATAATAAAATATAAGAGGAAGATATAAAATGATTCGGGGTGAAGTTATAAATGATAAGTACTCGCTCAAAACACTTGAGATAGCAAAGCTTCCATCCTTGAGTGATTTCTGAATTTCTCCTATAGTGCTATGCACTTTTCTTAATCAACATTGGGGGCTGGCCCAGTGTCCCTTGCAGTTTCCAGAGCATGTGACAATGTTCCTTCTCTTTCTCTATCAAAGACGAACCGTGGCCTTTTGCCTCTTTCCCACAAAGCCCTTCAGACCGAGACACCACGGAGATCACCCCTTGCCTTCAGGAGCTGACTGGTCACTAGCTTCTGTGTGCCCGCAGCCCCTTAAGGTGGTGTACAGAACCTTCCCAATAAGAGCACAGGGTCCATATGATGCTGTGTGTTCACATATGACTGGGGGTTGTAATATATACATATACATTTTAATACATATTTACTGAGCTGCCACTATGTATCCAACGTTGAATATTCCCTGGCTCTACCTGGAGCATGCATGGAGATTTCAGAACAGCCCTCTTTTGAATATAGAGTAAGAGACCCTTACTGGCCTGACACTCCCTTAAGGCTTATATGACGATGCACCTGCTCAGAATGCAAATAGGAGACCTGAACATCTAAGCCACTTTACTTCCTTACACAATGGTGGTCTCTATTTGGGTTCCCAGAGGCAGGCCCAGAGATGGAGCTTATGGTGGGGCAGTGGGGGGGGGGGGGTACGGTCTAAAGGGACCAATGGGTGGAAAGGAAGGGAATAAAGTCGGTCGAGGCAAACAGAGAGGCTGGGCTGCCTTGAAGTGTCCACAAACTCCCAGCTGACCTCGGGGAGCTCTGGAGCTAGAATGGTCCTTCAAAGTCATCCCAAGGTGGAGCAAGGGGATCGGGCTTTTTAAACCCTCTATCAACTGACCATGGATATGGGATGTCCCAGGAAGAGGTGTGACCTTGGGCAAAGTAGCTGTCTGCAGCCAAGGAGATTTCAAGAGAGGCTGACAGTTGAGCACCATCTACTACCACCATGCCCAGCTGGCAGAATGAGTGATACGGGAAGCACAGGATGCTGTCCACTAGACTTTCCATATCCAAAGCCTGGAGTCCTGCGCCATCTATGTCATTTGATGGGAAGCAAAAGATGTCTACAGAATTCGCAGTTCTCAGAGGCATTCAAGTTCGTGTCCGCTCACTATAAGGATCACTCCTACAATGCACCGGACTGCAGGTCATCTAGCTTCTATGTGAACACTTCTAGAGACAGGAGCTCATTGTTGGGAAGCTTCAATTGTTACACAGTTTCTCCCAATATGGAGCCAAATCTTCCAGGTAGAAATTGCTCTTTAATAACAGCAATTGTATTGACAAGTTAGACTAGTGTGTTTGTGCAGATCCATGTGGACCAAAGACTGAAATAATGGAGTAGCTATTTATTCATTTTTTTAACTTATTCTACAGCCTCTTCTCCACAGAAGAGTCAGAGTGATCTTTTTTAAGCAAAGATCAGAGTAGTTCGGTTCTATGCTCAAACTCCTCTACTTGAGCCACGTCCTGGCCTTGCCCTGGTCTCCAAGTCCCCTCCCTTCCAGAATCTGACGGTGGTTCAGCCCTCCTCACCTCCTCCCTAACACCCTCCCGTCAGCCACTTTGCTCTTTTTACTGTTCTGCAGACACTCCCCCTTCATTCGTATTCAGGCCTTTGTACTTGCTGGGACTTCTGCCCTTAATGCGCATCCCCCAGACTTTTGCAAGGTTTCATTCAAATGCCAACTTCTCAGAAAGGCTTCCTGACACACCCCTCCTCAGAAGCTCCTCACCCTCAGGACCCTCTCATTCTGCTTGCTTTCTCTTCATAGCCCTTACTAATTCCTAGTGTGTGTGTTGAAGTTTTGTTCACCACAGTATCTCTAAGCTCCTAGAACAGTTCCTGGCACACAGGGGCATTAAGTCAATATTTGTTGAGTGTGACTGTAAATGGATAAACCAGTTAACAAATAGAACCTTGCCCAAAAGTTATGGATAATGCAGTTGGTAAGTTACGGACATTTTCAAGAAGGGACTAAGAATAAATCTCAACTGAAAGAAAACCATTCAATAAACAGAGATACAAATGTTTACTCTACCGAGTGACAGAGAGAAGAGAATTTTGATCCCACTTCATAGATATGCACCATATTGTAAATTCCTTGAGTCCATGGACCGGGATTTGGCCCTGTTTTATCCGCTAAAACTCCTAGCATGGTACCTTGAATGTATTAGGCACCCATTCAATGTTTGTTGAACTTCATTAATTTAGCATATCAATAAACCTTGTCATTAAACCAAGACTTTGGTCACCTGATGCTGTCATGAACTGACAGAGAAGGCTAGACTGTTTCAAGTATCATTACATTTTTTCTTCATCATCCTTAATGGTATTAGACCAGTACACCAATTTTCTTCAGTATGTTTGTAGATGTAGAGTGAGGAAAAAAACATTAAATATTGCATTGCTGTTTAAGAGAATTTGCTGACTTCCAGAGGAATGAAAGGTCCATTCAGTGGAACTCAGAAGGACTAGCCCATAAACAACATTTATGGAGTGGGCTATGCGCTCAGCCCCGTAGTGGGCAGAGGTGCTGTCTTAATGATCCAGAGGAATGCTCAGGACACACTTTGCTGCTGGAGGAAAGTTGTGTGGGGAGTTTGGCTGGATTCCTTTATTTTAGTTTGGTAAACCACCCATTCTGCCTCCTTATGAGAAATTGGTACCGTGTCTTGAAGCAAATAAATGACTGACCCTGATTCTCCCCCTTTAGGATACATGCTTCACCAGGAATGCCAGGAGAAGCAAGTCCTTTAGCACTGCTTGGCATCCCTCCCACCACAACTTTGAGATATGTTGGCAATGAGGGTAGCTGGGCAATAATGGTGGGAGTCTCACTAGGCACAAAGGTACCAAAGCAGACAATCGTACTGATGTTGCAAGCGCTCCACCCCCATTCAAACACGAACCAAATGGCACCATGTCTGGGCCAAATCTCCCAGCACAACAGCTTGGGGAGAAACAGAGGGGACAGGACTTGCAGAATAGAGCAAGAGCAACCCAGGTGGCAGCCTTGGGCCCTGGGTATCCAGTTCCTTCATAAAGCTGTGAGTCATGCTAAGGAGACATTTCTTTTATTTTTTTAATTATCTCCTATTTATTTTATTTTTTTTTTAAGATTTTATTTATTTGACAGAGAGAGACACAGCGAGAGAGGGAACACAAGCAGGGGGAGTGGGAGAGGGAGAAGCAGGCTTCCCGCCGAGCAGGGAGCCCAATTCGGGGCTCGATCCCAGGACCCTGGGATCATGACCTGAGCTGAAGGCAGACGCTTAACGACTGAGCCACACAGGTGCCTCTCTTTTTTATTTTAATAAAAGTAACTCATTCCTTTTTTTTTTTTTTTAATTTAGGCAGTCTGCTCCTGCACATAAAGGTTGGATAAAACCACTTGCAATCCTACCACATGCAGATCTGTGCTTGTTAATCTTTTCACATGGATGCTACTGATATCTTTTCTCTATATAATATAGTTAATGTCTATTAACTAATGATCAACTGTTAACCACTTAAGAATTCTGCAATTCTACAGTATGCCAGAAAGGGAGTGATCGCTGTACCGTGGCGTTGCTGTAGGTAGTAAGAATACTTTTTAGGTACCTACCGTGTTCCAAGAAATAGTCTACAAGCTCGTGATACAGAACGAAAGACATTGTCCTTGTCCTCAAGCAGGTCAAAGTGAGACAGGAAAGTAATTACAGTTCACCAAATTATAATTCAGTGTGTAGGTGCATCTTGCTTAGCCAGAGACTGAGATTTTCAAAAGACATGATAAATGAATTCAGTATTGATGAGTAGGAGGCAGTTAATAGGAAAAGAAGTTGGGGGGAGGGGACCTGCATGTGCGAAGACATGGATTTGAGAGTAAACTTTGTGCGGTGCATTTGAGGAATAGCCAGATCAGATGAGCTGGAACAGAGGAGGCAGAAAATAAAGTAGGAGACGTAGGGAATGGGTCATGCTAAAGAATATGGAGCTTGTCAAGCATGTGACTCAGGAGGATTCTGACTAACTCCAAGTACAGTGTAAAGCATGGGCTGGGAATACTGGAAGCAAGGCAAGCAGTGAAGGTCTTACCTGAGCCCAGGTGATGAGAAGCTCTTGGAGGAAAGCATGCCGGGATCCATGAGGAGAAAGAGGCAGGTGGCAAGAAGGAGGTGTGTGAGACAGGGGTCAGTGTCGGGTGGCAAGGCCGTGGGTAGGACATAGGGGCTGAGATTCAGCCTTTTGGGGGAAAAGACAGGCAAAGGTTGGGGTGCCCAGTGCTCAGTGAAAACCATACAGCCAAGCAAGGAAACGGAATTGAAACCTAGTCGCACGAACCAAACTCGACAACAGGAATTAGACAAAAGTCGGGGCTTAGCGGTTATGCAGGTGTTTGAGGCATACTTCAAGACAGACGGAACACCAGGCTTAGGGTAGTAAGACTGTTTTTCCCATTCTTGACTCCCTTTGCAAAATGTTCACCATCGGAAAAATTACCACGTAAATGCTGTGGCCCCCAGGTTTTCTGTTTCACTACTCACATCTTACCTAAGTCTATCAAAGGAACACGACTTCTTCTCTCTTTCCCTCTGTGTACGTGTGTGCACGTGGGTGTGTGTGCACACATGCGTGCATGGACGTGTACCACACGTGCTGTGTAGGTATCTCTCTCTCTCACACACACACACACACACACCCTCAAAGCTATTTTCTCTTTTCCCCATTGCTGCCAGTTCGTACGTAGATTTCATAGGAGATTATCTTTTTCTGTTCTCTCTCATTCTTTGTTTCTCTTCTGTTCCATACAGGAGCCTTAGCCCTTTTTCCTGGGAAAAAAAACCTGTCATGCTATGTCTGAACAGAAGGCTGGGGTGGGACAGGACTTAAGTTTGGAACAGCATTTAGAAACATTGCAATTACAAGTTTGCTTCAGAAGACACACACACACACACACACCTCAATCTGCAACCCCATCTTTTAAGTTAAACCTACATTTCCTCAAGCATTAGCATTCTAGACCAAACCTTTAAAAAGATTTCTTAGTTAATTTTATCACCTTATCATTTTTCTATTTGGTTTAATTTACTGGCATGGCAACAATACTGATATTTAGTTTATTATTTAAGGTATGTAACTTTTTAGTCATGCAGTTGCAGTGGATTGGAGACCTTTATAAGTTCGATCTAGAACATTATTAGACCATATAGATCATTAACATTATCTGTAGTACATTTCTGGGGTGAAATGTATGCTGAGACTCCCAGCAGCAGATTTCAAACTAGCATGTTACCTGCTCATAACTTGAAGCTTTCTAAATAGAGGCAGATAGGGCGCCTGGGTGGCTCAGTTGGTTAGACGACTGCCTTTGGCTCAGGTCATGATCCTGGAGTCCCTGGATCAAGTCCCGCATCGGGCTCCCTGCTCGGCAGGGAGTCTGCTTCGTCCTCTGACCCTATCCCCTCTCACGTGTTCTCTCTCTCTCAAATAAATAAATCTTTAAAAGAAAATAAATAAATAAATAAATAAATAAATAAATGGAGGCAGATAGTAAATATGTCTAGATAGAACTTTTGATGTACAATATAATTGTGTTGTAGCTAAAGATAATGTTCCACAGCAGGGTAAATGAGCACATTCGTGAATTATCCATATGTTTAACATCAGTTGCAAAAATCTAATCATTAGTTGAAGAAAACCTTATGTCTCAATCAGAAAAATTTCTATATGGACATCGTGTGATAAACTTGGATTCCTGGAATGAATGGCAAGATCTACCAAAGTGAAGCAAACTTCTGAATTCCAAACATAAGTTTTATTTTCAAACATAATTTTATCTGCTAATGGCCACTTGTCAACAGGGTAGTATCTTTAAGCTAAACCAACTCTTACAAACAAAAATCAGAAGAAAGCATAATTAATCACATTGCAAACTTGTTTTTTCCTACCATAGGCTAATCTTGAAGCATAAATATTATAAGCAGAAATTTAGAAAAACATGTCCCAACATATATTCTATAAATGATTAGCAGCCCATAAGATGTTGACAGTTACTGTATGTTTAAAAACGTCAGTTGGGTAGGTTTGGGCATGCTGAGTTAATCACAGTTAAACAGACTTCTTTGCTCTAGAACTTCTCAGAGGCTTTACTACGCTGACATGTGCTATGAACTTCGAAGGAGGGGCATTATTTCTCAAACTTATTTGCGACTCAGCAATTGGTAGTAGAGCTTACCAACTCACCTGCAGGGAGCTAAGGCCCGGGATGAGAAGACCTTTCAACATGAGGGAGAATCCTGGTGTTTCCAATAGCACTTCCTGCCTAAAATTGGCCTCAGGATATCCAGGTACCCAAGAGGGATTTGGGACAGCTTTGTCACAAATGCAAATCTGAGAAATAGGGGACGGGGTTGGAACAAGCA
The DNA here is from genome assembly GCF_011800145.1 of Mirounga leonina. Classification (NCBI taxonomy): domain Eukaryota; kingdom Metazoa; phylum Chordata; class Mammalia; order Carnivora; family Phocidae; genus Mirounga; species Mirounga leonina. The sequence goes on from NW_023270305.1 coordinate 75,312,303, forward strand.
GTCACTATATCCATGCTTTTCAAACAAATTTAAGGGAAAGGAGAGAAAAATTCAGAAAAGTTTCCCAGAGCTGCCATTTTTTTAAAAAGCATGGTGTTCCAGGAGGGGTGGGTGGGAACATGGGAGAGGGCAAGCAGGGCAGTCTCTACAAAACATCAGCGATAACCTGAGGAGCCAAAGGGTCGGGTTACCTCCACCCAGCTAATCCACTCACCACACATCGGCAACCATTGATACCCGTATGTTCGGGGACATCTTGGAGGGATGGGTCCATTTAGCCACGATGGTGGAAATCCCTGTAAACATTCAGTGCAAACTGCCGCAGGGAGCCGCCTTTTCCTCTGAAAGCTAAGCCCTTATCACTCCACAATGAGGGCACTTTACATTTGGAATCAGTATTTAATTCACTGATGCTAACCCCGAAAGCTGAAAGTACTGTCAGAGATGGCAAGGGGCCTCTAAATTTATGTTTTAATTAGTTGGCCATTTCATCAAAAGGTAGACACGGTGTCTGTGGTTTAGAACTTTGAAATAAACCCTATATGAGGGGGGAAAAAAAAATGCCAGGCACATAGAGCCCATTCATGCACATGTTTATGGTTTCTCTACCTGTGAAAAGGAAAGATTTTGTGAAGGTGTATTATGGGGAAAATTTACACAGGTTTCTTGTTCATCAAATTCAACCAGTGCACATTTTACTCAGCAGAACATGAATTGGGGGCGTGGCCACTTAAATGGGCGGGGAGAAGGGGTGAGGATTTTTCGGCATGCAGATTTTTCGGAATTGTTAAACGAAAATATGTGCATACCTGGGAAAGTTTACAGAGCAAATTTCGTAGACTTTTTTTTTTTTTTAGATGTCTACTCTTCAAGTACTGTGAAGTAAGCTTTAAAAGACTGCGCTTGTTGTCAAGGATATCAGAAGCCATCGTTAAGGACGACACAGCCACCCAATAGGTTTTCGGTGCTCTACAGTCACCATTCAGTGAAATCGGGGAGCTTATTCGTATGACCAAAACCTTGACTTCTCAATGCCAAAGCTGGGAAATAGAAGTGAACCATAGCCTGAGTCCCCCTCGGTGGAACCCTTGGATAGGCCAATGGGCAGAGAACACAGCCCTGTCTAAACTGGTCACCCGCCCGGTCTACAACACAACCAGCCTCAGGACAGATGTTTCGGGGAAAGTGGAAGGTCATTAACAGTTTCATCCCCATTATTGTAGGCGCGAAGCCCATCCTCACGATGCACTCTGCTCTAAGAGGGCTAGGAAGCCAGTATCTTTCATAGTAATGACTTCCAGTTTACAGCGTTCATTTGTTATATTTCCTCAATAGCTGTTGTGTTGAGATTAACTGCATAAATGGTCTGCAGCTGTCTGTTATGAATTAAGGGAGTTTAATCAAAGTATTTCTAATGTACAGCATAATGATAATACATGGGGGAAGTACTATTTAAGAGATAATGATGGCTTCAGAAGATCACTGTTGTAATGTTTAGTGCATATGCCTTCAGCATTGAATTTGTTGTTGTTCTGAATATGCTTTAATGGATCACTGAAAAGCTGCCTAATGCGGGATTGTTTGATGGGGCTGACAGAGCTGGAATTAGCCCATTGCTGTTTACTGCATACAGCCATTAAGATTAATTGCTGCCAGATAATTTTGACTGTTTTTATCTTCTGGAAAAAGTGTCACTAATGGGTTTATAAATCGGTTCACTATTACTAATAGTAAGGCCAGTGTAACAGGATAGAATGTCAGCTAATTCTAAAGATAAAGGTAAAAAAGTATAAAGTACTATACGGCTTGCTAGTTTTAAGGGATACTGTTATCTAATAACAGACACACTGATATATGATGCTCATTAATGCTATTTCCTGAGCTTTGGGTTGAACCTAATAGATGCTAATAAAGTCTTATTTGATGTCCCATTAAAAAGCTCAATCTGTTTTCTACATTAATGCCCAGTGTTGTTTATCACATCTTTGATGACTAAAACCCAAATTCCAATCTGTTCCCAAACCATGCTTTTTCTGAAACCAAGCATCTTTATACCTATTTTTGTTTTTGTATACGTGAAATATTTACAAACAAGCCACAGAAGAATGAAGAAAGTTTATGTATTTGCAATCATGACAAGCAGTGTGGAGGTTAGCTATGAAGTTCACAATCTGGACATTTTTATATAATGTCTAGGCAAGCGTCTAGAGAGAGTGTTGCCACTCTATTGTTTAGGGATTGTTTGCAATTGAATACAACCTTGAACGTATAGGTAATTTAGCTTAGTGGTGATAAAAGAAACAAACAAACAAAAAAAAAACACTTCACATACCTGAATCTTAACAGATAATAGTATTAAAAAGTTCTAAGCATATTTTCCTAAGGAAAGTTAAATGGATATAATTATTTTTAAGAGATGTGATTCTAGAAGATTATCCACAGAGGATTCACAGTCATCACCATGAACTAACCCATCCAGCTTCCCACATTGGTTTGTGGCGGTTAACACATGGAGTCTGCGTTTTGCCACTTTGCCACAATTTATAATAAAATCCCCTGTGCACTGAGTTTGAAATGTATTCCTTATTTCCAAGAGTGTAAAAAATCAATGGAAAAAATATGAAGCAGACAGACAAACTGAATATTTAACCATGAAGAAGAAACCAATAATTCATGAGTGGTGAAGTTGTTCTTCCCTCAAGAATGGATAGTGTAAATTATGAAATATTTCTTTTGTGAAGTCAAAAACATATTTATATGTTTCAACTACTTTTTTTACATTTCACTTAAAAGTTTTACACTTAAAAATACTTGAACTCTTGAAGTATATATAATATATGACAGATTATTTTTCTTCCCTTCTTTTTGGTGGTGTTAGAGGAAGAGAAGGGAACAAAAACTACATATATTTTTTTAAAGATTTTATTTATTAATCTGAGAGAGAGTGCAAGCAGGGGGAGCAGCAGAGGGAGAGGGAGAAGCAGACTCCCCACTGAGCAGGGAGCCAGTCGCAGGACTCGATCCCAGAACCCCAGGATCATGACCTGAGCTGAAGACAACTGGGCCACCTAGACACCCCAAAACTACATATTCTAAGTAATATTCTCTACAGAGTGAAGGTTCATGTAAGTCTAAGAAAGCCATCCTGCTGGTTTTTCCAACCTTGCTCTAAAGTAAGGTGAGGTCAGATACTGAATTGGGCAATTTTTTGTTCCTCTTTCCTATTTTCAGAATTTAACTGAGGTTGAATATTTAACATAAAATAATATGTGCACTGCTTGGAAAAAAAAAAAGTAGCATGGGCATGTTTGCAATTCTTTAGGAGGAAGGTCTTTCTGTTGAGCCGCTCACTCCCACGATGCTGGGTGGCGGGCAGCAGGTGAGTGAGGAGGAGACCCTGCCTCCCTCTGGCTGCAGCAAAGCCCTTGCTCAGGGGGCAGCCATGAAACAGGACAGTGTGCAGGTTTTATCAGTAGTGTTTTAGAACACAGAGAGATCCCTTGTAAACTTAACTGTATCTGGTCATATATCCTGCCTGAATATAAAGACATTGTTTTCCCTTGAACAAAACTAATAGCTTCATTGTATCTGTTTGCCACCTCTGGATGGTCTCCCTCACCCCCACCTCAAGTAGGAAATATTGTTGAGCTTCCTTACCAACATAGGCTGCAGTCCTTAGAATAGGCAAAAGGTTGCAAGACATTGCTGTGGTTTGATTCTATAAAAATCAAAAGCAAGGGCGCCTGGGTGGCTCAGTTGGTTAAGCGACTGCCTTCGGCTCAGGTCATGGTCCTGGAGTCCTGGGATCGAGTCCCGCATCAGGCTCCCTGCCGAGCAGGGAGCCTGCTTCTCCCTCTGACCCTCCCCCCTCTCATGTGCTCTCTCTCTCTCATTCTCTCTGTCTCAAATAAATAAATAAAATCTTTAAAAAAAAAAATCAAAAGCAAAAACAAACAAACAAAACTGTATTTAAGCTTCTCCCCACCTCCAGTCTCCTTGGGGACCAGGAATGCCTTTGCTGGGGCCATCTTTGCAAAAACCGTCAGAACACCCATCCCCTCCACCCCCACTCGGCATAAAGCTGTCACCTCTTACATGCTTTACATCGGCTGGCTTGAAAAATGGAAAACCACCCTGATTGGACTCAGTTGAGAAACAAGGAACCTAATATTTCAAGCCCTTCCGCCAGCCATGGCAATGGAGGCCCATCGGTTTAAACAGGAGGAGCGGAGTGAAGCCAAGGACGACAGGGAGGAAGGGAATCGTGCTCTTAAATGAAGCGCACAGTCGAGGTGGGGCACCAGGGCTCTCCTAAATCTAACGATCGGAAAAATGATGCAGCTCCAGGCAAATCCCAGAGCTTTAAAATCCGTTCATACATTTGCACACCTTGGCGACAAAGAGGAAAGTTGCGCCTGCAGGTACTTTAGGACTAGTCACAATGTGGAGATTTAACAAGGATCCTGAAACCGTAGGCGCGCAATGTCGGCCGCCGGAAAGTAGTTGCATGTGTCGCATCCCCTTGACATCTGCCTCATTTCAATAATTTCCAGCCATTGAACCTCTGTCTGAATGATCACTAGGAAACAGAGGCATGTTTGGATACTAATTTGAGCCTCTCTCCGGTTTGAGTTTTATGCTGATGCTTATGGCTCAGTTGACGATTTTGATGTTTGCGGCTTTCCATCCGTAAGACCGGACACATTCCCACGGTATATATCTCCATATATCAAGATGAGAGGAGAACCCTGCTGGTGTGTGTCTACCTTTTCCTACTGTCGACAGTTAGCGTCAACTGAGCAGTGCAGACAGACACCTCTCGGTAAAAAGCCCAGCCGAAACTGAGAGCCTCATTCATATGAGGCTGTGTAGAGGTCACCTGAAGTCTGTCCCTGGTGAGGTAATGCCCTTCAGTTATGACCTACCTGGATTTGAAACTGTGACCTGCCATTTTGTCCCATGCAAACAACAAGTGCTCTGAAATTGATTTGCCATGAGACATCATGAGCTGCTCTGAGTCGTCTGGGAGGAGTGGGATGTCTCACCCGTAGGGGAGATGCGCCTTCCTATCTATCAGCTTTGCCAGTGCTTTGATAGGGAGTCTTGGGAGAAGAGCCAGTAGGAATGAATCAGATATATCTGCTCGACGAGGACCCTTAACACCTGCTTTGGTGTGGCCTCTCATTGCCACCTACTCCATCCTTTGTCTCAGTGTGGTTGGTCCATTTAGAAGAATCTTGAATATTCATAGTCATCCTGGTTTGCTAATACATATTCACTAATGTCAGAGATCTGTACATGTGATTCCTGAGCTTATTTCAGTAACAAGTTTGCCCAGTGCTACTGGGCATATTCCTCCTGTCTCCTTTTCCAGGCTACTGACTCAATTTAATATTACATCCTCTGCTCCTTTGCTCTCATTGCATTTGCCCTGTAAAACTCATTCCCTTCACATCATAGGACGTCTGGAGACATGGGGGGCATTCCAAGACTGGGCAGAAGATATGTTTGATGCTGTCCCTTTAACATGATTCAGTCTTTCTTTGATCTATGAAACTCCCTAGCATCCTGTCATGGTTGTTGGGACCCAGGGATGGAGGGTTGGAGTCAGCATACGTATTAATTGTCTGGTGTTGGATGATTTTTCTCTCACCCACATTCAGGCTGCTACCTCTGCAGTACGGTATTCAGTGCCTCACTGCATCGCTGAGAAAAGAAATAGTAAATTAAGTAGATTTTAAAATTGCCCATTGAACTCACATCATTAAATAATTCTATAAGAAATTCATAAGCAGAGACAAGTAGGAAGATTAAAATGCTATAAATTATGTGTGTGGGGTGGGGGGATATACACTTCTTTTGCCCTTTGTTCTGGCCACAAAGCACCCACGGCCTCGCATGGTTCTGCCCACAGCTTAACAAGAAGTACCTGAAAGGAAGCATGACCCCTGAGTGCCCCCAAAAGGGGGATTATTGTAACAGCATTTAACCCATCTCGAGGAACTGACTTATCACCTCTGCGTCACTCGAGTTACGCTTGTCCCAGTGAGGCATTCAAGTTTCTATTTTTCCCTCCCATGTTGTCCTTCTTGGTGCTTTGCCCTCCTCAATCCTATCTTATCCAGCAGCAAGAAAGTGGGAAAGTGGGAAAGGAACAATGCTTATCTTGCCTGGAAGGCACTTTCCTCTCCTTCACCCAAACTGCCAAGGAAATTCTGTCCATGCCTGGTCATTGGTATTTTTCTCTTCCATTATTCTAAGTCATTCCATCCTGTCCCTTGGACAAGTGTTCCTTATCTTCACCCTGTTTCTACCTAGTCTGTAAACCTCATGCAAGCAAAGACAGTTCTATTTTCAAACCACTGTGCCTCAGTACATAAAATAGTGCCTAGTCCCAAAGCAGTGCTCTGGTTCTCCACAGCTGTGTCATATCACAACAATCACCTTATTATCTCTCACTGACTCTGTAGATCAGGAATTAGGCAGGGGTGCTAATTCCTGACCCATAGTCTCAATGGTTCTGCCTCAATGTCTCCCATGAAGATGCAAGAGGTATAACAGCCAGGGAGGGGTTTTCTGGGCATCTTTCTCTCTTATGTTGAGAGGTCTCAGGGCCTCTCAATGTGGTCTCCCTTTGTCTGGCTTGTTGGGCTTCTTTATAGCATGGCTGTCTCAGAACAGGACGATGACTCAGGACAACTGAAGTTTTCAAGACCCACTATTCTATGGGGCGCCTGGGTGGCTCAGTCAGTTAAGCGTCCGACTCTTGATTTCAGCTCAGGTCATGATCTCAGGGTCGAAGGATGGAGCCCCACATCGGGCTTCACACTCAGCATGGATTCTGCTCAAGATTCGTTCTCCTTATCCTTCCCTCCTCTGCCACTCCCCCTTGCTCTTTCTTTCTAAACCAAATAAAATCTTTTTTTTTTAACTGACTTAATGCTTTATTATTTTTTTATTTTATTTATTTATTCTATTGTTGATGGTATTTTTTAATTTAAATTCAATTAATTAAAAAAGAAATACACCATTTCTGTTTTCTTTTTTAAGATTTTATTTATTTATTTATTTATTTGAGGGAGAGAGAGTGAGCATGAGCAGGAGTTGGAGAGGCAGAGGCAGAGGGAGAAGAAGACTCCCTGCTGAGCAGGGAGCCCAAAGCAGGGTTCAATCCTAGGACTCTGGGATCATGACCTGAGCCGAAGGCAGACACAACTAACTGAGCCATCCAGGCCCCCCAATAAAATCTTAAAAAAAAAAAAAGACCAAGTATTCCAACAGAAAGGCAGAAGATATGAAGACTTTTCTGACCTAGGCTTGGGAGTCACATAGCATTTTTTCCACTGCATTTTCTTAGTTACAAGTAAGTCCCAAGCTTATCCAGATTCTAGGAGAGGGGAATTAGACTCTACTCCCACTGGGAGTGTGGCAAGGTTCTAGAAGACTATTAGGTAATGTTGTGGCCATACTTGGAAAGTATAGTCTGTCACAGAGAGTCCCCACGCATTGTTTGTGAAACAAGTAAATAAAATCTTTCTGAATGACTTCTCAGTCTCTCCTACTAGAGATTTCCTCTGACCACAATTTTCAAAGGACTCTATTTTCATTCCAATATTTCAAGATCTCCACTAGAAACTGCATGCTGTCCTATTTGCAAATGGCCCTTTGTATTCTACTAATTTAGCACTTCTATAGATTATCTTCATAAAACATTGGTTCTCAATCTTTTCTTCAGTCTATGTGCTTTCTCCATCCAACTTCTCTGTATTCTGTGGAGCTCAGGTTTCTGTCATTTGTCTTAAGGAAGAGTCTAGAAAATCCAATACACCGCCCTCACCTCAGCAGTATATCTCCCTCCACTCACACCCTAATGAAAATCACTTAAATGTTTTATAAATTTCATTTTTGCTCATAATTTTCAGACTTCTATTTTCATGCTTGACCTCTCCCAGGAGATCCAATTTGGTATTTCTGTTTATGTTTCCATAAGCTAACCAGACACAATTAATTAATTCAAAAGTGTTTTCTAAAGCATTAGGGGTAATCTTCAGCACCTTTAGATAAGGATGTGGATGCAAGTGATCTACCCAGGAGTAATGGCGGAAGAAGTGGTAGGATTATGGGAAGTGAAGAAAGATAATATAGGGTGTACTCACGTGCAGTGGAGAATGCTGTAGGCATCTGAACTCAGATTTGCTGGAGTTCTCTGGTAATCTATGTAGAATATGCCTCAGAATTGTCTGTCTTTATCCCTCTGGTCTTTCATGCTGTTGCTAAGATTTGGAGGCTTTCAATCCCCCATTTGGGTCTCTGCTCTTTCTTTATTAAATACCCTCTATTTGAAATACCTAGTATGAGACCAACTCAGTTAGTGACAGCCCCTTCTCCACAGACATGATGATCGTGATATCACCAACCCACTGAGCCAATGACAACATTGATCTGTCTCCAGGAATCCTATAATGTGAGAAAATTATTTACTTAATCTGCTTTATTTGTTCAATATGCTGTGACTGGAGTTTACTTTTACCCCTGAAGAATCCAAAAGATCATCTAAACAAAGTTAGTTTAAAATATGTAGTGTACTTCACTTAATCATTTATCTCCACTTATTTATTTATCTGTTTATTTTTAACAGCATAGTAATAGATTGCTCATTCTCTGGACAAGTATTTGCTTCCCAGTGTGTTATATACTATCCATTATGGAGTCAAGACTAAAAGGGAGATAGACATCGAAGAGTTTAGTTCTGTTTCCAGTTCTTTTTGAAACAAACTGAACTGTTCTGTTCCCTATAAACTTACACTCTCTTGGACCCAGGGCATGTTCTTCTTGTGGTCAATCACTGGAGCACATGAGCCAACCCAAAGCCACACAAGCACATTTAAGGCTTATATCACAGTGACTAATATTCCATTGACCAATGCAAGTCATATGGCCACACCCAACAAGAATGGGGCTAAAAAGGGTTTCTGTCCGCAGTAGGAGGGGAAAAGGAGTGCTGAAAAGTAATTGTCAAATTTTAACATACATCAGAATTCCCTGGAGGGTTTATTAAACTGGATTGTAGAACCCCATCGCCAGAGTTTCTGATTTGGGAGGTCTGGTGTGGCGCCTGATAATTTGCCTTTCTAGCAAATTTTCTGGTGATGCTGATGCTGCTTTCCAGAACCTATACTTTGACAATCACTGATCTAAGCTATCACAGTTGGTATCTAAAGATACCATGCAATGACTAAGAGAAAGGAGGAATGAGAGAGTGTCAAGTGCAAAGGAAGGAAAACCAAAAATGGTTAAAGTCCTGAGAATAGTCTCTGTAAGGAAATGCGAAAAGAATCTTGGTTTAATTAGTCTAAAGAAGGGCAAGTAAAAGAGAGCTTTGTAACACTGTTCAGGTATGCATTGGGATATGAGCAGCTGTTTTTCTGAAGACAGGAAAAGAATTACCAGTGCACCAGGGGAGATTCAAGGTAGCCACGAGCAAAAATGGCCCATCTGCAAGGCTGTAGACATGACATGTACACTAAGGACTCTTAGAAAATCAGACCTAGATCATTTAAAACATGACTCTCTCCTAAAATTATTTGATTTTTGTCCCAATTGGGAGCAAAATGTCTCCAAGGGTCACTTTGGCGCTGTAATTCGGATCTCAGGATGAGAGAAGGAACAGTAAGGAAGGAGATAGAGGTCGCTCTCCGGACGGAAGGAATGCCTTCTTCATTTGTAAGTACAATCAGAGATGCCACCAGTAGATTTTTCATAACAGCAAACATTTCGTAATTTTGCCAGCACCCTTAACATACGATGAACCTCATTCTATGAGGAAGGTGATCTTTGGGAGGAGACTGAAAAAGGCATAGTTATAAAAGTCAGAAGACTTGGCTCTGAACCTAGATTCCACCATGTTTTTGTTGACTGGTGAATTACCTTAATCTTTCTGAGTTTCAGGTTTCTTGCTGTGAAATGAGGATGATAATATCAACAACACTAGGGTGTTGCAAGGATCTGAAGAGCTAATAAAGAAAAGATTACTTTGCAAACCATAAAGTGCTATTGGAATGCTGGTTTGGGGGTGAACTGAGAAACAGTAAGGGGCACAGGGCTACCCATCACAGGTGGCTATGTTGGAATTTCTAGAACTAGTAGGGGCATGGTCTGTATTCTGGACCTCAGGCGATGAAAGTTCAATCAATTAGATTCTGTTAAGGCACACTGTGAACATCAGTTGGTACAAGACCCTTTTGTTATTTTATGATTTTTCCTTTAACCCTATTCTCAACTCTCTCCTCCTCTCCGCCACCCCACATTTGGTAAATATCCCTGATATGCGTAAATCTTTGAAATGCAGTTATATTTGAAATGCACATCATATTTGTGTATGATATTGTGCTTTAGATCTCACTCTGTGTTTTACTCAACAACACCATGTTTTTTTTTCAGTCTATCTATTTAACATTATGTACCTCAAGTGACTCCTATACCAGTAATTCTTTTTTAATTAGATTCTTGACATAGCTAATAAACTCTTTATTTTACCAATTAAGGAAATAGGACAAACAAATGTCTACCATCTACTCTTCCTATCAGTTCATCAAGGAAAAAAAAGGCATTTTAGCATCAAAATATTCTCAAGGACAGACTCTCAAGCTAAAGAAGAACTTATGTGTTGAATACATTTAGATCATCTAGATGTGCTCTTGCTTGTGGACCAGTGAAACTTTATCATGAGCTGGGAACAGGACAGCATTGGAGCTCAGTGAAAATGGGCTCTAACTTTTTATTGTATGGTAATGTGGTAGATTTTAGGGGCCCAGAGCTGGCTTCATGAGCAGCTGCAAAGACCCCACACTTAGAAGGGCCCTGTGTTTGGTTGAATGCACTCCTGTCACCACTTTTAAATTCTTTTTTTTTTTTTTTTAATTTTATTTATTTATTTGAGACAGAGAGAATGAGAGAGACAGAGAGCACATGAGAGGGGGGAGGGTCAGAGGGAGAAGCAGACTCCCCGCCGAGCAGGGAGCCCGATGCGGGACTCGATCCCGGGACTCCAGGATCATGACCTGAGCCGAAGGCAGTCGCTTAACCAACTGAGCCACCCAGGCACCCATCACTTTTAAATTCTTAGCAATTTTTAAACACAAGGCCCCGCATTCTCATTTTGCTCTGGGCCTCGGTCCTGTGTGGGTCTGACAGTCTCCGTCAGGAGCACTTACCTCTGCCACCCGAGCACAGACACAGTTATAGACCCCAGGTAAATGAAGAGAAGTTGCGGTGTTCTATTCTCCTTGCTTTTCTTATTCTTATTTTCCTCTGGTGAGGCCTCTAGCCCTATTCTGATGCCAGGTTATTTACATATTCCAACTCTTCAGTCTCGCTGGGAGTTTTCCAGAATACGTAGAAGGGGAAAGTGGACGACCATGGATTAGTTCCCCTTTTCCTCCTTTCCAAAGTAGTCTTTTTTGGCTAAAATGAGCAACTGTTTTCCATAAACCAGAACACAGCCCACTAGCCATTCCTGCTAACTCTTCATGATCTCTCATATACGAGTTCAGAGTTTTAGTGTCAAGGTATGAAGTCTCATCAGATTTCCCCACTGCTTGCTGGTAAGAGGTACAAAAACTCATACATTCTACGGGTGAATATAGTTGCTTCTGCAACACAAGTATACCTCCAACCTCAGGCCATCAGATGTTCGCATATGTTTCCCATGGCATAAACCTTCTCCTCTGTTCATCATTAAAAATAATATGACAGTTGGCTTCTTATCTAGTGTCAGTTTTATGGTAAATACATTTTTCCCTTTTAGTTTCTTTATAGATGTAAGCCTTCAGATCATAGGCTTTGCATCCCAGATACCTCTGAGGGTCTAAAGAAAACTATGAATATTCTACAAAGAAAAAAAAATCCACTTGTGCGCACACACACACACACACACAATGTTTCTGGAGCTTATAGATCCTCTGAGGGCTGAGGCACAACCACAAAACATCCATCTACGAGAACAGATTAAGAATTCCTACCCGAGGACTTTCAAAAGCTTTACTAGTTAAGGTCTCGGAATCACAAATCCATCTATTCTGGCCAGAGCAACCTGGAAGAACAGGTACATTTTTAAAAGTATGAATTAGCTAATGTGAATTCCTAGAATCTTCAAGTCCTGTTGGCTTATGGGATGATGAATGAATGCTTCGTAGAAAAGAAGCACTTCAGCTATCCATTAAGATGGCTTTGCTTTCCCTCAGTGATGAGACCTCTATGGATGGTTCTTCCGGTTACTTTCAGGGTGGTGAGTTTTGCTTCAGAAAATGTGATTGATGTGACTGTGCCTCCATGCACACATCATTAGTCTGTGGCGGGTAAGCTCAGATGGTTGGAGCTTCGTGCTAATGAGGCGAAGGTTAGGGGTTCAGTGCCCATGTGGGCCACTTAGCTTTTGTCTCATTCATGTCCCCAGACTACTCCCAACACAGGCCACCTGTCTTGAAAATGTATGTCTGTGGTCAGAAGGAGGAGCCACGTAAAAGGGTCTGGATAGATTGCTGCAAATCTATCATGACTCTAGGAAATCAAACCCCTTTATGAGCTCCTGGTGGTTTATGAGGAACCTCACTTTTATTTAAAAAGGACAGCAAGCATAATACTCAAGACATGCATGGCCTGTGGATTTTGTGAATAACTGGTTAAATTGCCACTGAATTTTATACCTTTAGAAAATATGTAATTGAATGGCCATCGATTAGACAAAATGGTGGTGAGGTGCCCTTCACTTTAAGCAAACCAAATGTAAATATTTACTTAGGTATAAAAGGGTAAGCATTCACTTTGCAGAAAATTCATTTCACAAAAAGCAAGCACAGATGTTCCTGAGTTATTTAATTGGCAGACCCTCAATTAACTGTTATTGAAGTAATAGTTAAATTGAACCAAACTTCTCAGTCTCATATTTCTTTTCTAGAACAAAGCATATGTTTGTGTCCAAACTGTTCTCACCCCCTGTGGGTAAAGGCACTAAGATCCAACACAAGCCGAAGTTCAGGAAAAGAGCCTCAGGTACTCCCTGACCCCAGACTTTTCTGCTCCCAGACCCATATGAAGTCAAATGGTGTTGTTTTAGCTCATTTGTGGCTGTCATATCTGTCCCTACCCCATTCTCATGACCAGCTCTTCAGCTCAAACCCTGGTTCTTTCCTTACTGCATGGCTAGGGCACACAGCTAACCAGTCTTTCATTCTTCCCCAACACTGAGGATGAATTATTAGAGTTAGCTCCAGAGTACAAATGCCTGGTTCAAACCCAAACCTACCATTTACAAGCTATGTGACTTTTAGCCTATGCCTTAGTTTTTTGGGTTTGTTTGTTTGTTTGTTTTACCTATAAACTGAGGATAATAATAACTGGTTCATGGGATTGTTGTGATGATATAAATCAGTTAATTTGTAAAATCTTTTCAACATTTCAACAGGGGCACCTGGATGGCTCATTCAGTAGAGCACGCACCTCTTGATCTTGGCAGTGTGAGTTCAAGCCCCATGTTGAGTGTAGAGATTACTTAAAGTAAATAAACAAAATGTTTAAAAAATGCTTTTCAACAATTTCCTGGAATACAGTTGCCCTTACTTAACTGCAATTATTATTATCATTATTATTACCAGCATACTACTACTATTAATCATCATCATCATCATTGCTATACATATAGCATGGACTCTGTAGGCAGACTGTTAAGGTATAAATACTACTGCAAAACTTCCCAATCAAGTTACTTTGGACAAGTTTATCTATCCTCTAATTGGGTTTCCTCATCAGCAAAAAAGGTTTGCTCACATGGAGTTAACCATAGTATCCACATAATAGGAATGGTGAGGACTAAATCAGATATTGCAACAAAGTGCTTAGGACAATGCCCGGCACATTGTAAATGAATGGCAAAAGCAGACAAGTGCATAAGAGCTGAATCATTGATAAAATGCAACTCCTACGTCACTCTGCTACCTAAAGTCATGTAATAGTTGCTCATCAAATGAAGCCATTCTTCCCAACTTTTTGGAAAATAAAAACTTTTTAACATTAAAAAAAAGTTAATTACCACCACATATAGCTCTAAATAGTCTAAATATCTGTGTGAGACTTCAGCAATATGGCACACCCAGCTAACGTGGAGAGGTCTCCTCCTGATACGAACATATGAAACAGATATATTAAGTTCTAATGCACAAGCAAATTCAAAAGAACAAAAGGAACTTTCCAAGTATGAGGAACTGGGCACTCAATGCAAAACTAGAACAGACCCCATCACTGCTTGCTGGAGTGTATTTCCCAAAACAGACCATAGGGTTTGGGACTGGGACCTCAACACCCATGTGGGACAGGTGGGGACACCTTTCACCTACACAAGGTCAAGAGATGGAATAAGCCATTTTGGTAAAGGCTGGAGTTTTGAAGGGTCACCTAGGCCATGAAGAGAATTAAAACTCCATTCACTAACCTGAAGAAACAGCAATGCAACTTGCCATCTGCCTTCAGCTATGGGAGAGAAAAAAAATCTCCTGTAAGAAATGAAGACCTCAAGCTTGTGTCACAAGTGTATGTGGGGTCCAAATTTATATCATTATCCATGTACTACAGGAAAACCAAACTAAGAAACTAACATGAAAATTTCATCTGTAATATGAAATACCAAGAAACCTGAAGGAAAAAAAAAGGAAAGAAAACTTCTTTGTAGGAACAGTTACACAACTGGAAGGCATATGGACTCGCCCCCAACACACACACATTCTCAAAAAAAGACCCCATCAAAACACAAGAGAAAAAAGGTATTACATAAAATGGCTAAATGGATACAAGAACAAGATTCAACAATATGCTGCCACCAAGAGACTCATGTTAGCCTCAAACTAGAGTGAAACTGAGTGAAAGGATGGGAAAAGACATTTCAAATGATGGTCACTGAATAAAAAGGGGGGTAGCTATGCTTATATCAGACAAAATAGACTTTAAACTAAAAATGGTGAAGAGAGACAAAGAAGGTTATTATATAATAAGAAAGGAGTAAATATATCAAGAAGATATAATGATTACAAACATTTAGACCTCCAACATTGGAGCACCTAAAAATATAAAGCAAAAACTAACAGAACTAAAAGGAGAAATAAACAGTAATACAAATTAGTTGGAGACGTTCATACTCCACTCTCAAAAATCTCTAGATCATCCAGAGAGAGAATCAATAAAGCAACAGCAGACTTGAAAAACACTGTAGACCAAATGGACCCAATAGCCACATATAGAATATATATATATACACACGCACACATATATATATGATATAGAATATCTTATCCAACAAGAGCAGAATACACATTCTTCTCAAGTGCACATACAGCATTGTCTAGGACAGACCATATGTTAGGCCACAAAATAAGTCTTAGGAAATGCAAGAAGACTGAAATCATACAGAGTATCTTCTCTGACACAATGGCATGAAACCAGAAATCGATAACGAGAAGAAAACTGGAAAATTCACAATACATGCAAATTCAACAACATTCTCCTAATCAACCAATGAATCAAAGAAGAAATTAAAGGAGAAACTTAAAAGTTTCTTGAGACAATGAAGATGGAAACACAACATAGCAGAACTTGTGGGATGCAGCAAACGCAGTTCTGAGAGGGAAGTTCATAGCAATAGACACCTACATTAAGAAGCAAGAAAGATCCCAAATAAGCAACCTAACTCAATGCCTTAAGGAACTAGAAAAAGAAGAACAAACAGAGACCAAAGTTAGCAGAAGAAAGGAAATAATAAAGAATAGAGCAAAACTAAATAAAATAGGGAACAGGAAAATGATAGACAAGATCAACTAATCTAAGAGTTGGTTCTTTGAAAAGTTAAAATGGACAAACGCTTAGCTAGACTAACCAAGCAAAAAGAGAATAGAATTAATTCTACTAGTTAATAGAATGAAAGAAGAGAAATAATTATCATTCAACAAAATTCAACATCCAATCATGATAAAAACTCAATAAATTAGGCATAGAAAGAACATGTCTCAACATAATAAAGGCCATATATGACAAGCCTACAACAAACGTCATAATCAATGGAGAAAGGATAAAATCTTTTCCTCTACCATCAGGAGCAAGACAAGGGTGCCCACTTTTACCACTACTATTTAACAAAGTACTAGTAGTCCTATCTAGAGAAATGAGGCAAGAAAAAATAAAAGGTCTCAGAATTGGAAAGGAAGAAGTAAAATTGTCTCTATTTGCAGATGACATGATTTTATACATAGAAAATCCTAAAGACTCAACAAAAGAACTGTTAGATCTAATCATTGAATTCAGTAGTTATAGGATACAAAAATAATATACAAAAACCAGTAGCATTCTTATTCAATAATAATAAAATTTCTGAAAAAGAAATAAATTGATCTCATTTACAAAAGATCAAAAACAATAAAACAATTAGGAATACATTAAACTAAGAAGCTGAAAGAGTTCTATTCTGAAAACTGTAAGATTTTGATGAAAGAAATTGAAGAAGACCAAATAAAGGGAAAGACATTCCATGTTTACAGATTGGAATAATTAATATTGTTAAAATGTCAATACTACTGAAAGCCATCTATAGATTCAATGAAATCCCGAGATTCTAATGGCGTTTTTTAAAGATTTATTTATTTATTTTAGAGAAAGAACATGTGTGTGAGCCGGGGGAGAGGCAGAAGGAGAGGGGAAGAATTTCAAGCAGACTCCCTGCTAAACACAGAGCCTGACGTGGGGCTCAATCCCAGGACCCTGAGATCATAACCTGAGCCAAAATCAAGAGTGGGCCCCTTAAATGACTGAGCCACCAGGCGCCCCTCTAATGGCATTTTTTACAGAAGCAGAAAATATACAACCCTAAAATTTATATGGAACCACAAGAGATCGATCCCAAATAGCTGAGAAAATCCTGAGAAAGCAAAACAAAGCAAGAAGTGTCACAAGTCCTGACTTCAAGCTATTTTATAAAGCTATAGTCATCAAAAACAGCATGGTACTGTCATAAAAATAGACAAACTAACCAATGCAACACTGTCAAGAATGCAGAAATAAACCCAAGCCTATACAGTCAACTAATATTTGACAAGAGAACCAAGAATATTTGATGGAGAAGACAGTCTTTTCAGTAAGTGGTGCTGGGATAATTGGACATTTACATGTCAAACAATGAAACTGGACCCAAATCTTATACCACTCAAAAATTTAACTCGAAATGGATAAAAGACTTAAATATAAGCTGAAACAGAAAACTCCTAGAACAAAACTCCCTGATACAGGTTTTCATAATGTTTTGGGGGCCATGACACCTAAAACACAAGCAACAAAACCAATAAACAAGTGGGACTACATTAAACTATCAACAAAGTAAAGAGATAACTTACGAAATGGATAAAAATATTTTCAAAACATATATCTGACCAGGGGTTAATATCTAAAATGTAGGAAGAACTCCTATAACTCAAATAAAAAACAAACAACCCTATTAACAAATGGGCAAAGGACGTGAATAGATATTTCTCCAAAGAACATACACAGATGGCCAACAGGCACATGAAAAGATGCTCAACATCATTTATCATCAGGGAAATGCCAATTAAAACCACAATGAGGTACTGTCCCACTCCTGTTAGAATGGCCATCATCAAAAAATATAAGAGATAACAAATGCTGGTAAGGATGTGGAGAAAAGTGAACCCTTGTGCACTGCTGATGTGATTCTAAATTGGTACGGCCACTGTGGAAAATGGTATGGAGCATCCTCAAAAAATTAAAAACAGAACTCTGTGATCCAGCAATTCCACTTCTGAGAATATATGCAAAGGCAATTAAGACACTAATTCAAAAAGATATGTGCACCCCCATGTTCATTAGCAACACGATTTACAATAACCAAAATCTTGAAAACCACCTAAGTGTCCACTGATGGATGAATGGATAAAGAAGTTCATACACATATTCATATACATATTCATATATATATGTATATATATATATATACACAAATCGATATTATTCAGCCAAAACAAAGCAAGGAAATCTCACCATTTACAACAACATGGGTGGACCTTGAGGGTATTATGCTCAGTGATATAAGTCAGACAGACAAATACTGTAAGATATCACTTATATGTGAAATCTGGGGAAAACCGACTCTTAGAAAAAGAGATCAGACTTGTGGTTACCAGAAGTAGGGGGAGTGGGAGGAAAGAGAATTGCAGGAAAGTGGTCAGAACGGTAGGAACTTCCAGCTATAAGATAAGTAAGTACCAGGGATGTAACGCAAGACGTCCAAAACTGCCCCTGCTGTATGATATATAAGAAAGTTGTTAAGAAAGTAAATCCCAAACATTCTCATCATAAAGAAAAAACATTGTTTTCTTCTTTCTTTTCTTTTTATTGTATCTATATAAGCAGATGGATGTTAGCTGAACCTATTATGATAATCACTTCACAATACGTGTACATCAAACCATCATGCCTTTAACTTACACAGGCATGCATGTCAATTATTTCTCAATAAAACTGGAATATTAAAAAAAAAGAAAGAAAACTCCCCAAAATGCAAACCTGTTTATCATGGGGGGGGGGCAGGAAGTGAAGGAAAGAAAGAGACGAGGGAAATTGAACCTTCCTCCCTTAGCCTCCAAATGTCAGTAGGAGCTGGGAAAGAGTCTTTTATAACACAGATAATTCAGAGCAAAAAAATCTTTCAGGACAGGGACAGCCTCTGGGCTGAACAGAGCAACAAGTTCATCTCACCTCCACGACCTTTCTGCTCTACAGGTGAATGCAGCCTGAAATAAAGGTATAAATTATCAGCATAGCACATGGGGGCTTAGCCTGCCAGTGCCCTCCATTAACCTTAGACCCTCCTCTGCCTACAATCACCATGTGGAAAAAAGGTCCCCTGAGTGGCCTGGCAGAAGGTAACGCAAATGTTTCACCCACTTTTGAATTAAGAAAGAAAAAAAAATCCTAACTGTGGCATAGAAAAGACATAGCAATTTAGGGTTCAGTTGTTTCCTATGGAAGGTTTATGGTGTGTGTGTGTGTGTGTGTGTGTGTGTGTTTATCCCTCCTCTATTTTTCCCCTTAAAAAAAAAAAATAATTGTTAAGTTTTTCAACATTGTGGCCTTAGGAGGTAATTTGCTAAATAGGACAAAATTAGCTGATTTTTGGACCATTTAAAAGAACATTTCTTTTGAAAGCATATAAAATGTATTAAAGTAATCTTCGAAGTCTTTACCCCTGCTTGAGATTTTAATTTACTCCAAGCTAATAAATTATCCCCCTTCTCAGGAGCTATTGAAAAATTTCAGTTAAATCCTTTTTAAATTTTAATGTGTTCAATTGAATTCCGAGCAATTTAGACACACACACTCACAGCTTGGGGTGGTCAACTCACCAAGGCTAGCCTGAAAAGGGGTCAGATTAACGCGGACCCCTCCGCCCCCTGGGATTACCAAGGTGGTATTAACGAAGGCGATTTCTCCCTCCACGTACAGGTCTGATTGTTGGATAATTACTTTTCCACAACAGCATTTAACAAATGCCCCATTTGAAGGCCAAGACCATTTTCTCTCCAGCTGGAGGACGCTGCAGTAAAGGCAGGAGGCGAGGCGGTGGAGGTGGGGAAGCGAGGGCCGGAGCGAGTGGGGAGCCCAGTGGCTCTGATCAGAGACCCTAGCGGTGCCTTGGATCTGGGTCCCTTTGGTTGCAGAGTTTGCCAGACCACAAAGGCTCACTTCATCTCAGGCAGGGCTCTGCGTTACTTCTGCACACTTACCAGAAATATTTTTTCAGACTATCAATTATTGTATTTGAACATTGCATCCTGGCTCTGGGGAGCCCTTAGCAAGCTGTAGCAAAAATCAATCCAGTTTTACAACTTTTACCTTGGCAGAGCTCCAGGTCTATATCCACGTTACCCGGTAATTTAAAAATGCCATATCTCTTTCAGTGGCACGGACATGTTCCAAAGTATGACATGTCCTTGATAATAATGATTTTTTTAAAGTTTGCACTGTTTAGCCGGGCTAGGGTTAACTCTGGTGGAAGTTCCAAGTATCACCTCAGTCATTCCACCCTGTCAATAATAATCATTACAGCAGGGGTTAGCAATACTAATTGTTTTGTTTTGTTTTGTTTTTTCCCATTGCTTCTTCTTTCCATCTTGTCCATTATATACGGAAGCAGCCAGGAGCGCTAATTGTATTTATCAGGTGGGAGAACCTATTGCGCTTTGTATATCACAAATTGGAACTCAAGTCTGAGCCCCGTTTGAACCAACTCGAAGTCTGAGCTAGCATGTGAATGGAGAACCCTCTACAGCTTGCCCCTTTCATTTGCACAACGGGGAGCTGGTCCTGGACACAGAGCGTCAACTGCCTGTTAGCTGGGTTCACGTTTGTGCGGCTCAAAGGGCAGACCCTGTGGCTGGCACCAGGACAGAAGCCTGTGTACCGAGAGCCAGGGTGGCATGATTTAAGAGGATATGGTGGTGTTGCTCAGAGAAACATTTACTACCACTCAAAAGCCAGGAAATTGGGGCTGCAGCTGCTGTTCTCAGATACGCCAGAGTTGGTGTAATTGGCAGAAGCGATTGGCAAATTCTAGGCTTTTGAGCATCTGTGAAGGAACAGAAATAAAGGAGGGAGACTTACCTTACAGCTGCATTCTGAGGAGACCTGAACATGGAGGTGTTTGAAAGGCAACCAGCATCTCAGTCTCTCTAGTGAATCGGCGTGGGGAGATAAACCAGGGAGCAGATATGGCTGAGATTCAGATTCCTTATTCTGCACATGTGGTTCCAAATGTGCTTGATCTGGTTTCCATGCGTCTCATTTCTGGAAGTTCCCTCAGAGCATTTGACCAGAGGCGGCCTGGACTTCCTTCCTCCATTCGAGCAGGTCTCCAGAGAATGTTTTGGTAGCTAGGGTTGCTGTGAAATCAAAACTGAAGAGACATTAAATAAAAGATAAGTACTCAGAACCTGAAATTTAAAAAAAAACAACAACAACAAAGAGCAGCAAGCTATGAAGTGGATCGTTCTCCCATTGATCATTCCTTCCTTCCTTCCTCCATCTAGCCATTCTGGTTCTCAGTTATAATCGGTGATAACACCAGATGAAAAAAATAAAGTAAGTTCATGTGTAGGATTTCTACTTTTATTTCAAAGGGATTTAAGATTTTGTTGTTGTTTTGCTTTGCTTTTGGCCTTTTATGGCCTTTTCACTTTTATTTTGCAATAATTATATGTTCACAGGAAATTGCAAAGAGAGCACAGCAATCTGGTGTACCCTTCATCCAGTTTCCCCCAGTGGTTACCCCTTATCACAATATTTATATTATAATTATACCACAATATCAAAACCAGGAAGCTGACATTGGTACTATATATATACATTGGTACTATATGTCTCTCTCTATATATACACATACATATATATGTACTAATATAATTATATATATTTAATATAATTAAATATAGAACTGCACATATCTCGTTTTATCACATTACGCATTCCATATTTGCATAATCACAATCAACATAGAGAACTACCCCATCACCATCGTCCTGCTGCCCCTTGGCCATCATACACATCTGCCCCTCTCCCCCACCAGCCCTAAATCCTGACAACCTCTAATTTGCTTTTCATCTTGATCATGTTGTCGTGGCATGAATATTAAATAATGGGATCATGCAATAGATGACGATATTATTACCTTGGCTATTTTTCACTCAGCAAAATGCTCTGGAAATCCACCCAAGTCGTCGTCGTATATATCAATAATCTGCTCTTTTCCATGTAATAGTAATAATCCATGATATGGATTTACCACTGTTTCTTTAAACATTTCGTTATTGAGGGACATTTTGGCTGTTTTTAGTTGTGGGATATTATGAATCAGGCTGTTATGAACAACCATGTACAGTTTTGTATGGACACGAATTCTCATTTCTCTGGAATAAATGCCTAGGATTGCCGCTGTTGGGTCATATGGTAGGCATATTTTCATTTTTAAATATACTGCGCATTTTCGCAATGGCTGTATCATTTCACATTTTACATTACACCATCAGTGTGTGAGGGTTCGTTTCTCTGCGTCCTCATGAGCATTTGATATTTTCATGCTTTTTATTTTAGCTGTTGTAATAAGTATATAGCAATATCTCATTAGAGTATTTACTTACATTTCTCTAATGGCTAAAGATACTGAATATCTTTACATGGGCTTATTTGCCATCAATTTATCCTTTGGTGAAATGACACTTCATGACTTCATCCCATTTTATAACTGGATTGTTTATTTGTTTGTTTAATATTGAATTTTAAGAGTAGACACCATGACCAAGTGCAGTTTATTCCAAGAACGTGAGAGCTTTTCAGTATTCAAAGGTCAATTAATGTAATCCACCATATCAATAGGATAAAGAGGGAAAAAAAAAACCCACAAGATTGTATCAATTTCTGCAGAAAAATTATTTAACAATTCCAACATGGTGTGTCATATAAACTTTCAGAATAAAAGAGGAATAAAGGACATCCTCATCTTGATAAACATTTTTAAAACCTACAGCTAATATCACAGTGTTGAAAGGCTGAATGCTTTCCCCCTAAGATGGCTAACAAGGTAAGAATGTCTGATCCGTCTTCGCACTGGCAGTCCAGCCAGCAAAAAAGGCAAGAAAAAGAAATAAAATGCATGCAGATCAGAAAGAAAAAAATAAAACTCCTCCTATTTGCAGATGACATAATGGCCTACATATTCCATATTTTCATGGAATGTACAGAATCACTTTTAGAGCAAATAGGTGAATTCAGCAAGGCCACGGGTTGTATGTTTATCTTATCTTTTGTATTGATCTTTTTAAAGAATCAACATTTCAATAATCTATTCTTCTGTTTTCAGTTTCATTTATTTCCGTCATCTTTAGCATTTCCACTCTTCTGCTTCTTTGGGGTTTATGCTGTTCCTTTTTTCTTTTTTTTTAGAATCTTGTGTTGGAAGCTTGGTCTCCTGGTTTGAGATATTTTTTCTCTTTTCTAACATCATTATTTAATGCTATAAATTTCCCTCTTGGCACTGTTTTAGCTGTTTCCCACAAATTTGGTTGTGTTATATTTTAACATTCACTCAACTAAATGTATTTGTTTTTTAGTTTAGATCCATGACTTATGTGTAGTTCCCAGCTGTTTATAGATTTGAGCATTATCTTTCTGTTATTAATTTCTGGTTTGACTTCCTTATGGGCAGAGAACACACTCCTTATGACTTAAGTTCTTTGAAACTCTTGAGATATGCTTTATGACCAGTAGTATATGGTTTCCCTTCTATATGTGCCATGGGCACTTGAAAAATACATGTATTCTGCTATTGTTGTGTGAAGTTTCTGTAAATGCCAATTGGATCCTTTTCATTGATGGTTTTGTTCAGCTATTCCACATTGCTTTTAATTTTTTGTATAGTTCTATAAATTGTTGAAAGCAGGTTTTGAAGTCTCCAACCATAATCATGAATGTGTATTATGCAACTCTGTTTATTGATACATATGCATTTAATACTGTCATGTCTTCTTAGTGGATTGATATTTAATCATTTTAATCATGATGTAATAGTGTCCCTCTCCCTGGTCAATTTTCTTACTCTGAAATCTACTTATCCGGTGATTAGTATATCCACTCATACATTTTGTTTGTTTAAGTTTGCATGGCATATCTTTTCCATGCTTTTATTTCATCTTCTATATATCATTATATTTGATGTGTTCCCTATGAGAAGCATACAGTTGGATTATGTTTTTATAAGAATACCAATTTCTCTTTTAATTTGTGTATTTAGATCATATACATTTAATGTATTTACTGATTAAGTCTTCAATCTGCCATTTTATGTTTCATTTCCTGTTTGTTCTCTGTGTCTTGTTTCTGTTTTCTTCTTCCTGCTTTCTGATGGATTACCCGAACATTTTTTCGAGAATTCAATTTTGGTTCATCTGGAGTGATTTTAGGTGTATTGTGTGGTATCACTTTGGATTCTACTGTACATTTAACTTATCAAAGCCTTTCTGTAACTCCAATGATACAAATGTTAGATATTTTATCATGGTTGCACATCCCCAAGACTCTGGGTTTTGGGGGTTTTCTTTTTCACAATGTATTTTCTTTCTGTTTTTCAGCTTGAGTGATATTTATCTATTTTTAAGGTCAATAAACTTCCCTCTGTCCATCTGCTATTGAGTTTAACCCTACCCATTGGGCTTTTTATTTAAGTTATTGTATTTTTCAATTCTAAAATATCCATTTGGTTCTTCTTTATATCTTCCCTTCCCCTTTGCTTAAATTTTCTATTTTTCATTTACTTCAGGCATATTTGTAATTCCTCATCAAAGCATTTTTATGATGGCTGCTTTAAAACCCCGGTCAAATAATTCTGACATCCATGTCCTCTCTCTGCATTAGGAAATGTTGATTCTCTTTTCTCTTTCATGTTGTAATCTTTCTGGTATTTATTATAATAAGGGATCTCAGATTCAAAGCTGGGAGTTTTGGATATTATAAGACTCTTCTTATTTAAATCTCATGATCTCAAAGACCTTTTCTGATACCACTTTGATGAGTGAAGGGGGAACACCACCCCATTTTTGTAGGTGGTGTGGAAGTCCAGGTTCCCCACTTGGCTCCCCTTACCACCTGAGGGAGGGGGGGCTCGTTTTTACTGCTGTGAAAGGGTTCTGGGTTGCCAACAGGCTTCTGCCATCACCACCATGGCTGGGAGGGACAGATGCCTCTGATTTCAAAGGCCTTCTCCCCACATGTTCTCCATGGACACCAAAGAAGTCTGGGGGAATAGCCCTGTGTCTGCTGAGTGGTGGCTCAAGTCCTGATGCTCCACTGGGCCTCTTAATACCAGCCAGAGAGTAGGGGAAGGGCAGCTCCTTACCGCCATGTGCAGTCAAGGTGCTGCAAGTGGTCTCCCCTGACAGTGCGTGGGTTAGGGGTCATCACACAGGGAAGGGAGTGTGTGGGGGGGTAGGGAGTTCATTACCAACCAATGGATGAAAATGCTGGCCGCCCTGGCCTTGTCTGATGCAACCAGAGCCAGGGTGGGGTTGAGGCATCCTGCTACCGCCTCACAAGGGTGACAGGAGGGATGGGGCCACAGATTTTCTGTGGCATTTGTCAAGAGGAGAACATTAATTGTATAAAAGATTTCTGTTGTGCTAAGCCAAGTGGTCCCTTTTCTTGTCCTTTGGCTTTTCTCAGGGCTTGCATGGACTGCATCCACTAGCATTTCCAGGTTGCTGGCCTGTCCTGTATCTAGTTTGGGATATATGAGACAGAAAGAAAACCCAGGAGACCCAGTGACATGTCATTTCTCAGTTGCCATGGTCCCCAGCACACCTGCCTTCCCTTCATTTAGCAAGAGGAACAGCACAAAGTTTATCTATTCCATCTTCCCAGAAGCAGAAGTCTTTTGATGTCCTCCAAAATTATTATTTAGTTTCAAGATGACTTTTTCCCATGACAGTTCTATGACTGGATTCATTAATGGACAATGAGTTATTTTTTCAGGTATTGAACTTTACCACATAAGTAGCATTTGTGTTCATTAAAATTTGAAAGCAAATATAAACAACAAATAGTTCTGATGATAACTGCCTCATTTTAATACTTATGTAGAAGCTGCTGCATCATAAATATTGAGTTATGCTACTATCTCTGTCTATCCTGGCTTTTAATAAATGTAAAATCTGGCAAATATTACTACATCTATTCCTTAGTTAGCTTTGAACTTAAGAATAGAAAATATATTCCCTTATTAAATTTTGAAAAATGTCTATTTCTACAGATCTTATTTACCTATCTCTTTCCCACTACCAAAATATTCTCCCAGACTTGCCCTATCTTCATCATTTTTGTAAATGCAGATAAATATAAAATGATTCACATACCTTTTAGCTATGAAAAAGCAATGAAATAAGTCCTTTCTCATCTGCTCATGGTTTCCTTTCTAACTATGTAGAAAAGAGAAGCTGAAAGTTAAAGATAGGGGAAAATACAAGGGTAAGTCTGGGCCAAAGGGGGATGATAGCAAGGGGGGAAATTGGGCAGAGAGGAGTAAACATTATAGGAGTCATAAAGGACGATTTGGTGTTGTGGTTGTGAGGCCTGATTAAAACATGTCTTGATGCTGAGACCCAGAATTTAATTGTCCATCAATGGATAAATGGATAAAGAAGGTGTGAAATATATACGCCATCAAATCTTATGCAGCCATGAGAAAGAAGGAAATCCTGCCATTTGCACCAACATGGATAGACCTTGAAGGCATTATGCTAAGTGAGATAAGTCAAAGGAAGACAAATCACTTATATGTGGAATCTAATAAAACTGAACTTGCGGGTCGCAGGAATTCAGCTGGGTAGGGACCAAACCATTCTGAACACCTACAAACTCAACAGGAGATCGAAGAAAAGAATAGCAACAATTCTCTGAACAGAAAAGCGACCACTTTCTGGAAGGTAGGATGTGCGGAGAAGTGAATCTGAGGCGATATTCGGGAGGATAGACGGCGGGGAGGGGGCCTCTGATGGCCGCTTCTGGCAAGTGATAGAGCCGGGGAGCACAAAATCGGAACTTTTAGAAGTCGGCTAGGCTGAGGCACGTCGCTCCAGTGGCTAAGCGGGGGGTGGAACCCTCGCTGGGACAGTGTGGTCTCAGGACCCTCGGTGTCACAGGAAGACCGGGGGTGCCTGAGTGTGGCAGAGCTCCCAGGTATCGGAGCGGGGAAGCCGGCTGCAGAGACAGAGCCGAGGCGCGGGCTCACAGCTCGGGGTTGCCATAAACCGTGATCCGCGGCACAGTCGGGCCACTGCTCCTCCAGCAGGGACCCAACAAGTGGCAGATCCGGGGAGACTCCCCTTCCTCCCCCGGGAGGAGCGGCACGGAAGCGCACTGCAGGGATCTGCTGGGTTTGGAGACTCCACACCGAGTCGGGTGCCAGAGATAGAAATGCTCGGTCACAGGCCAGGTGGGCATGGAGTGCGGCCGGAGACCAGGGAGACGGGAGTGACTGACGGCTTTTCTCTGGAGGTGCACTGAGGAGGGGGGCCCCGAGTTCTCGGCTCCTCTGGGGCAGAGATTGGGAGGCTGCCATTTTCACTCTCGGCTTCCAAAGCTGTGCAGAAAGCTTGCAGGGAACAAAAGCTTCAGAAAGTAAACCTGAGCAGATTCCTTAGCCCGGACTGGCAAGGGCGGGGCAATTCCGCCTCCGGCAAAGACATTTGGGAACCATGGCAACAGGCCCCTCCCCCAGAAGATCAGCAAGAACAGCCAGCCAAGGCCAAGTTAACCAATCAATGAGAACGGCAGAACTGCAACACTAGGGGAACAATGCACATAGAATCCATGGCTTTTTTACCATGATTCTTTAGTCTTTCAAAGTTAATTTTTTTAATTGTCTTTTTTTTTTAATTTTTCTTTTTCCCTTTTTCAACCAACATCTTATCAATCCCTTTTTTAAAAAAAATTTTATTTTTCATTTTTAGAGTCATATTCTATCCCTTCATAGTACTTACCCTTATTTTTGGCATATATATATATATATATATATATATATATATGTTGTTCTCTCTTTAAAATTTTGAGATACAGTTTCTTCTAAGAGATCAAAATATACCCTAAATCTCTAGTGTATGGCTTTGTTCTAGTCTCCTGCCTAATCACATTCTCTCCCTTTTCTTTTGCTTTTTTTTTTAATCCTCTTCTTTCTTTTTTCAAACAACTTCTTATCAATTCCTTTTAAAAAATTTTTTATAATTTTCATCTTTACAGTCATATTCCATCCCTTCATCGTATCAACCCTTATTTTTGTACATATACAAGTTTTTCTTTCTTTAAAATTTTGGGAGGCACTTTCTTCTAACAGACCAAGATACACCCAAAATCTAGTGTGTGGCACTGATCTATGCACCAGCCTGATCATATTTGATCATATTCTGGGTTTTTTTGTTTTGTTCTGTTTTTGTTTGTTTTTATCTTTTTTTCTTTTCTTTTCTTTTTCTTTTTCTTTTTTCTTTCTTTCCCTTTCTTTTCCCGCAGCTTCTGGTCTTTTCTGATTTGTTTGGAGTATATTTTCTGGGGACATTGTTACCCTGTTAGCATTTTGTTCTCTCATTCACCTATTCTCCTCTGGACAAAATGACAAGGTGGAAAAAAATCACCTCAACAAAAAGAACAAGAGGTAGTACCGACTGCAAGGGACCTACTCAATACGGACATTAGTACAATGTCGGATCTAGAGTTCAGAATCATCACTTTAAAGATACTAGCAGGGCTTGAAAAAAGCATGGAAGTTATTAGAGAAACCCTTCCTGGAGAAATAAACTAACTAAAATCTAACCAAGTCGAAATCAAAAAGGCTATTAATGAGGTGCAATAAAAAATGGGGGCACTAACTGCTAGGATAAATGAGGCAGAAGAGAGAATCAGTGATATAGGAGACCAAATGATGGAAAATAAAGAAGCTGAGAAAAAGAGAGATAAACAACTACTGGATCACAAGGGCAGAATTCGAGAGATAAGCGATACCATAAGATGAAACAACATTAGAATAATTGGGATCCCAGAAGAAGAAAGAGAGAGGGTGGCAGAAGGTATATTGGAGCAAATTATAGCAGAGAACTTCCCTAATTTGGGGAAGGAAACAGGCATCAAAATCCAGGAGGCACAGAGAACCCCTCTCAAAATCAATAAAAATAGGTCAACACCCCAACATCTAATAGTAAAACTTACGAGTCTCAGAGACAAAGAGAAAATCCTGAAAGCAGCTCAGGAGAAGAGATAGGTAACCTACAAGGGTAGAAACATTAGATTGGCAACAGACCTATCCACAGAGACCTGGCAGGCCAGAAAGGACCGGCATGATATATTCAGAGCATGAAATGAGAAAAATACGCAGCCAAGAATACTATATCCAGCTAGGCTGCCATTGAAAATTGAAGGAGAGATAAAAAGCTTCCAGGACAAACAAAAACTAAAGGAATTTGCAAACACGAAACCAGCCCTACAAGAAATCTTGAAAGGGGTCCTCAAAGCAAAGAGAGACCTTAAAAGCAACATAGACCAGAAAGGAACAGAGACAATATACAGTAACAGTCACCTTACAGGCAATACAATGGCACTAAATTCCTGTCTTTCAATAGTTACCCTGAATGTGAATGGGCTAAATGCCCCAATCAAAAGACACAGGCTATCAGATTGGATTAAAAAACAAGACCCATCGATATGCTGTCTGCAAGAGACTCATTTTAGACCCAAAGACACCCCAGATTTAAAGTGAGGGGGTGGAAAACCATTTACCATGCTAATGGACACAAAAGAAAGCTGGGGTGGCAATCCTTCTATCAGACAAATTAGATTTTAAACCAAAGACTGTAATAAGAGATGAGGAAGGACACTATATCATACTTAAAGGATCTATCCAACAAGAAGATCTAACAATTGTAAGTATCTATGCCCCTAACATGGTAGTGGCCAATTATATAAGGCAATTAATAACAAAAGCAAAGATACACATTGACAACAATACAGTAATAGTGGGGGACTTTAACACTCCCTTCACTGAAATGGACAGATCATCTAAGCAAAAGATCAACAAGGAAATAAAGACTTTAAATGACACACTGGACCAAATGGACTTCACAGACATATTCAGAACATTCCATCCCAAAGCAACGAATACACATTCTTCTCGAGTGCCCATGGAACATCCTGCAGAATCGATCACATCCTAGGTCACAAATCAGGTCTCAACCGGTACCAAAAGATTGGGATCATTCCCTGCCTATTTTCAGACCACAATGCTTTGAAACTAGAACTCAATCACAAGAGGAAAGTCGGAAAGAACTCAAATACATGGAGGCTAAAGAGCATCCTACTAAAGAATGAATGGGTCAACCAGGAAATTAAAGAAGAATTTTAAAAATTCATGGAAACCAATGAAAATGAAAACACAACTGTTTGAAATTTTTGGGATGCAGCAAAGGCAGTCCTAAGAGGAAAGTACATAGTAATATAAGCCTTTCTCAAGAAACAAGAAAGGTCTCAAATACACAACTTAACCCTACACCTAAATGAGCTGGAGAAAAAACAGCAAATAAAGCCTAAACCCAGCAGGAGAAGAGAAATAATAAAGATCAGAGCAGAAATCAATGAAATAGAAACCAAAGGAACAGTAGAACAGATCAACGAAACTAGGAGCTGGTTCTTTGAAAGAATTAACAGATTTATAAACCACTGGCCAGACTTATCACAAAGAAAAGAGAAATGACCCAAATCAACAAAATCATGAATGAAAGAAGAGAGATCACAACCAACACCAAAGAAATACAAACAATTATGAGAACATATTATGAGCAACTCTATGCCAGCAAATTAGATAATCTGGAAGAAATGGATGCATTCCTAGAGATGTATCAACTACCAAAACTGAAGCAGGAAGAAATAGAAAACCTGAACAGATCTATAATGACTAAGGAAATTGAAGCAATCATCAAAAATCTCCCAACAAATAAAAGGCCAGGGCCAGATGGCTTCCCAGGGGAATTCTACCAAACATTTAAAGAAGAATTAATACCTATTCTTCTGAAACTGTTCCAAAAAATAGAAATGGAAAAAAAACTTCCAAACTCGTTTTATGAGGCCACCGTTACCTTGATCCCCAAACCAGACAGAGACCCCATCAAAAAGGAGAATTACAGACCAATATCCTTGATGAACATGGATGCAAAAATTCTCACCAAAATACTAGCCAATAGGATCTAACAGTACATTAAAAGGATTATTCACCACAACCAAGTGGGATTTATCCCTGGGCTGCAGTTGGTTCAACATCCTCAAATCAATCAACGCTATACAATATATTAACAAAAGAAAGAACAAGAATCATATGATCCTCTCAACAGATGCAGAAAAAGCATTTGACAAAGTACAGCATCCTTTCTTGATCAACACTCTTAAGAGTATAGGCATAGAGGGTACATACCTCAATATCATAAAAGCCATCTATGAAAAACCTACAGCGAATATCATTCTCAATGGGGAAAAACTGAGAGCTCTCTGCTAAGGTCAGGAACATGGCAGGGATGTCCACTATCACCACTGCTATTCAACATAGTATTAGAAGTCCTAGCCACAGCAATCAGACAACAAATAGAAATCAAAGACATCCAAATCAGCAAAGAAGAAGTCAAACTCTCACTCTTTGCAGATGATATGATACTTTATGTGGAAAACCCAAAAGACTCCACCCCAAAACTGCTAGAACTCATACAGGAATTCAGTAAGGTGAGAGGATATAAAATCAATGCACAGAAATCAGTGGCATTCCTATACACCAACAAGACAGAAGAAAGAGAAATTAAGGAGTTGATCTCATTTATAATTGCACCCAAAACCACAAGATACCTAGGAATAAATCTAACCAAGGAGGCAAAGGATTTGTACTCAGAAAACTATAAAATACTCATGAAAGAAATTGAGGAAGACACAAAGAAATGGAAAAACATTCCATGCTCATGGATTGGAAGAACAAATATTGTGAAGGTGTCAATGCTACCTAGAGCAATCTACACATTCAATGCAATCCCCATCAAAATACCATCCACTCTTTTCAAAGAAATGGAACAAATAATCCTAAAATTTGTATGGAACCAGAAAAGACCCCGCATAGCCAGAGGAATGTTGAAAAAGAAAAGCAAAGCCGGCAGCATCACCATTCTGGACTTCCAGCTCTATTACAAAGCTGTCATCATCAAGACAGTATGGTACTGGCACAAAAACAGACACATAGATCAATGGAACAGAATAGAGAGCCCAGAAATGGACCCTCAACTCTATGGTCAACTCATCTTCGACAAAGCAGGAAAGAATGTCCAATGGAAAAAAGACAGTCTCTTCAACAAATGGTGTTATGAAAATTGGACAGCCACATGCAGAAGAATGAAGGTGGACCATTTCCTTACACCACACACAAAAGTAAACTCCAAATGGTTGAAAGACCTCAATGTGAGACAGGAGTCCATCAAAATCCTAAAGGAGAACACAGGCAGGAACCTCTTTGACCTCAGCCGCAGCAGCTTCTTCCTAGAAACATCGCCAAAGGCACGGAAAGCAAGAGCAAAAATGAACTATTGGGACTTCATCAAGATAAAAAGCTTTTGCACAGCAAAAGAAACAGTCAACAAAACCAAAAGACAACTGACGGAATGGGAGAAGATATTTGCAAATGACATACCAGATAAAGGGCTAGTATCCAAAATCTATAAAGAATTTATCACACTCAACACCCAAAGAACAAATGATCCAATCAAGAAATGGGCAGAAGACATATACAGACATTTTTCCAAAGAAGACGTCCAAATGGCCAACAGACACATGAAAAAGCGCTCAACAACGCTCGGCATCAGGGAAATCCAAATCAAAACCTCAATGAGATACCACCTCACACCAGTCAGAATGGCTAAAATTAACAAGTCAGGAAACAACAGATGTTGGCGGGGATGTGGAGAAAGGGGAACCCTCCTACCCTGTTGGTGGGAATGCAAGCTGGTGCAACCACTCTGGAAAACAGTATGAAGGTTCCTCAAAAAGTTGAAAATAGAGCTACCATACGATCCAGCAATTGCACTATTGGGTATTTACCCCAAAGATACAAATGTAGGGATCTGAAGGGGTACGTGCACCCCATTGTTTATAGCAGCAATGTCCACAATAGCCAAACTGTGGAAAGAGCCAAGATGTCCATCGACAGATGAATGGATAAAGAAGAAGTGGTATATATATACAATGGAATATTATGCAGCCATCAAAAGGAATGAGATCTTGCCATTTGCAACAACGTGGATGGAACTGGAGGGTGTTATGAGCGAAATAAGTCAAACAGAGAAAGACATGTATCATATGATCTCACTGATATGAGGAATTCTTAATCTCAGGAAACAAACTGAGGGTTGCTGGAGTGGGGGTTGGGGTGGGAGGGATGGGGTGGCTGAGTGATAGACATTGGGGAGGGTATGTGCTATGGTGAACGCTGTGAACTGTGCGAGAGTGTTGAATCACAGATCTGTACCTCTGAAACAAATAATGCAATATATGTTAAGAAGGAAAAAAAAGAAGAAGAAGATAGCAGGAGGAGAAGAATGAAGGGGGGAAATCGGAGGGGGAGACGAACCATGAGAGACGATGGAGAAACAAACTGAGGGTTCTAGAGGGGAGGGAGGTGGGGGGATGGGTTAGCCTGGTGATGGGTATTAAAGAGGGCACGTTCTGCATGGAGCACTGGGTGTTATACACAAACAATGAATCATGGAACACTACATCAAAAACTAATGATGTAATGTATGGTGATTAACGTAACAATAAGAAATTTTTTAAAAAACTGAACTTGCAAAAACAGAGAGTACAATGATGAGTACCAAGGACTGGGGAGACTTTCCAAGGTACAAATTTATAACTAGTAGATAAGTATGTTCTAGGGATTTAATGCAAAACACAGTAACTATAGTCAACAATATTGTATTATAAATTTCAAAATTGCAAATAGACTATTCTCAACAGGAAAAAGAAATGGTAATCACATGAAGCCATAAAGGTGTTAGCTGACACTCCTGTAGTAATCACATTGCAATATATAAATGTATTGAACAATCTCACTTACACCTTAAACTTATATAATGGTATAGGTCATTTATATCTCAATTTTTAAAAATTAACCAAAAAAAAAAAAAAAGGAATCCTCCAAATCTAAAGTTCTAAAGGATTCATTCTTTCCCACCAATAGTTCCAGGTTAGACCCGAAACGAAGTTTGACTCAATCTAAGTGCCCCTATTTGGGAAACCAGCCTATGGATAGCTCTCAATGGTGACCTCCCCAGGGAGAGAGGGACCATGCTATCAGTTAGAACCTGGCACACTACTGGATGCATGTCTAGCCACAAGGACATGCTGACGGGATGAAATCCACTGGAGGGACACGACCCTTGATGGGACCTCGGGGCCAAAACCTTCTGGAGGGTGTAGCCCTTTGGAGGTTCCAGGAGAAAATACATATACTTAAACACAAACACATGAGAAGCATCACTTCCAACATATACGTTCAAATGTAGTTATTCTAATCAGCAAGTTCGGGAATAATATTTCAAACCTCCCTCAAATAAGATCAGAGCCTGGCGATGGTCATTGCTGAGAACTGTAAAAATACATTTCAGCTTAGGGAGGGCTGCAACGGTTTTATAAAGGCTACCAGTGCGCTGCGTTGAGAAGGACCCCGAGGCAGGAACAGGGAGCAGAGCCATGGGGAATGGAGGTGGAGAAGCAGGACACCGTAACACGTGATTAATGCAAGGGCTTCGTAATGAGGAGAGCTGTAACTTGCAGAGTACATTAGGCTCACTAAGCTCACACTCCGGTCTCTCCGATAAGATTGGTGAAGGCAGTGCAGTGTCGTGGTGAAGGCTCTGGAGCCAAACTGCCCAGGTTCAAATCTGGACTTCGCCATCCACCAGGCATGTGACCATGGGCAATACTTAACCTCTCTGTGCCTCAGTTCCCTCAAGACTAAAGGAGAATGATGAAACCGTGGCAATGGCCTCAAAACGTGTGAGAATTGAATAATTTAAGTTTGGAAAGCATATAGATAATAAGCACTACATAAATAAATACATATTTTTTTCTTTGTTATTATTACTTCTGAGTAGTTCCCTAACATTTTCATCATGTCTTTGGGCAAAAGTATCACTGTAATTGGAATTTTCCAGAAAGGAGGGAGAATGGGCCACAAAGCAGGGTGACAGATTTCTCCTCCAGCACCCGGGCCTCACCCAACACCCATGGCTCCCCAGCGCTACCAAGACCATCTTCTTGTAAAGGAACAAACCAGAGAGGTTGGGGATCAGACAAGCAAGCACCAGATGCGGTAGGCTGCTCGTCACGGGCTGTCTGGGGATGTGTCAGGCCACACGCTCAGATGGTATGGGGATAGCTGGGCCACAGAGCCGCCCTCAGCCCATTCCGCGGGGCTCTCCCAGGGGCAGGCGGCCTGGCATCCCTGAACCTGCCAGGCAGAGTGTGAGAGGATCCCCAACCTCCTGCGGTGGCAAGCCACAGTCTTCTGCTTGTTTTTCTTCCCGTGTCAAACGCCGAGCGCTAGCATCATAAACGAGGAAAAAAAAGTCAATAGCATGGAGTACAGGGCTAACAAGGCCAAGGCTGAGTCTTAAGTTCACAAATGCTTTAATTAGCTTTGCTCAGAATCTGCAGACTGTTCCAAAGCCACTGCCAGCCTTGTTGCAGATGCATTTAGGATAAGCTAGTACCATCCCCAGAAAGACCATTGTAGCGCAGACTGAGCGCTGCTACCCCGAAGAGAAGCAGGTCAATGCCAAGGTGGCGTGTGCCTCTATTATCCTGCAGTGTGCCTGTCATAGCTGCCTGTCCGTCAGCTCACCACCAGCGCACTTTGCCCTGGTCCTTGGGCTCTAAATTCACTGAATACTTGTTACATAGAAGGCACTGAGCTGCTGTCTCTAGATCTCCAAATCAAGTAAGAAGAAACCAAGAGGAGAGGGGAGGGGGAAAGAATGGGAAGAGAGGAAGGAGGAAACTGGAAGAAGAAAGGAAAGGCAAGAAGGAGGGACAGAAGGAAAGTTTACTCTCTCCCGTATTCCAATTACTTCGGGGTTTTTAAATATGTATTATCTCACTTAATCCTTGCACCGACCTTATGGTGAAAGATGTCATATCCATTTTCCACATGAGAGAGCAAGGCCCAGGTGACTCACAGTTTGAAAGAAGAGGAGAATAAGGAGGATACACAAAATTTGCAGTGTTATTTTTCTGCCTGTTGGAGCTTGTAGTGGTGATGGAAGGAGCTCTGGGCTGGAATCGGAAGCCCCACATCCTAGTGGTTCTCTGACTGATGATTTGGGGGATCCTGGATAAGTCACAGGGTGACCCTGGTCTCTGTGCAGATTGGATTATCCGTGGATTGGACAGCCTGCAGAGCTTTTAGCTCAGCACCGCAAAGTGTTGAAACAAATCAAACCTAACTGCCATCAGTAGGCTACAATCCACAGCCAACCCATCACCACCGGTCCCTACGATTTTGTACCCTACCACCGTGCCCTGCCTTGGTTCCCTCCCTGAAATCACTGAAGCTTGCCACCTCTGTACCGACCCCACAGTTCAGCAGACTACCTCCAAATGACAGATTGTTTCCAATACTGGTACCAAAAATTCATTTGCAGCTTTCAGATCTTGAAATACCTGCTTTAAATGGAGCACCTGAAATAATTTAATTTTTTTTAAAGATTTTATTTATTTATTTGAGAGAGAGAGTGAGAGAGAGAAAGAGCACAAGAGGGGGGAGTGGGAGAGGGAGAAGCAGACTCCCCTCTGAACAGGGAAACCCTCAGGGCTGGATCCCAGGACCCTTAGATCATGACCTGAGCCGAAGGCAGATGCTTAACTGACTGAGCCACCCAGGTGCCCTGATCCCTGGCCATAGTGTTATCTTTTATCACACATGATTTCTGTATTACAGTTCAGTATACAGAGTTGTTTGTTCGTTTTAAAGTCTTCTTTAGTCTGTGATCTTTTCTGGTATCTCTTAACTGCTCACAGTCTATGCCAATGGCTACAAATGGTGGCTTCGGTGTTTTCTATTCATTTAAGGTGCGCAGATGGTTCTCTTGGGTGATGGGTGAGTCATCTTCTGGAGACATCTTAAGTATTGGTCTTTACACACAAAGTGAGGACTCTATACTGAGGGATCCAAAGATACCTCAGACACTAACAAGGCTTTGGTATTCAGATGTGGGAGGCAGTTGAGGAAGATTAACATCAATATCAAAACCTGAGAAAAGCACCCAGGGATTAAATGATGTCACGGCTTTACAAGACTCAGGGGTCACACAAGTGTAGGAAGAGTGAATCTGCCACATGTAGTGGAAGTTTAATTTCTTGAAAAAAAAAATGGGCACACTGAGGGCCAGCCATCGTGCTGTGGGACAATACAACACAAGTGTGGGCCATCTGGGTGACACCAGACTTGAACTGAGTCCCTACAAAGAGGAAGAACACTATTTCTTCTTTTTTTTTTTTTTAAGATTTTATTTATTTATTTGAAAGGGAGAGAATGAGAGAGAGAGCGAGCATGAGGGGGGGAGGGTCAGAGGGAGAAGCAGACCCCCTGCTGAGCAGGGACCCCGAAGCGGGACTCGATCCCGGGACTCCAGGATCATGACCTGAGCCGAAGGCAGTCGCCCAACCGACTGAGCCACCCAGGCACCCAGAAATAATTTACATTTAATAACTTAAAATAATTGACAACTGACCATAATGATCTTTCCAAAGACTTAATTCCCTGTGCTAATGCACCAAATATTCCACTCCTATACACGCCTATACGTTGGCCCAACGCTTTTGAACAGGCACCCAAGAAATTGGGTAAGATAAAAATTAGGGTTTAAAAATAAAGGTTTTAAAAAGGTACTGATCTCGGGGCGCCTGGGTGGCTCAGTTGTTAAGCGTCTGCCTTCGGCTCAGGTCATGATCCCAGGGTCCTGGGATCGAGCCCTGCATCGGGCTCCCTGCTCGGCGGGAAGCCTGCTTCTCCCTCTCCCACTCCCCCTGCTTGTGTTCCCTCTCTCGCTGTGTCTCTCTCTGTCAAATAAATAAATAAAATCTTAAAAAAAAAAAAAAGGTACTGATCTCTGTACCATTATGAAACTGGTACAGAGCTATTCTTTGGTGTTGAATATTGGTCTGAGCTTTCCGGAGATAGTGAAGAGATTCTTGGGGTGGTAATAATGCCGCATTCAACCAGATGATTGGATCTGCGGCATTCGGAGGTGAACGCAGAGGTTTCCACGCGGATCTCTCAGAATCTTTCTGCTAGGTGACTGTGTAAGCAGAAAAGAAGTCGCTTCTCAGAATACAGCTGCCCATTGCCCTGCCCGTTCTCCTCTTCCCTTCACGCAACGTGAGACATTTTGTTCCCAGATGAGGGAAAGCAGTCAGCAGGGCACAGGTGCCATCTCTGAGGGTACCCCAGGCCACCACTTCACCCTCAGTGCCAACCCCACAGCCGGGCCCTCCCCCGCCTGCCAGGATGCCTGTTGAGTGGGCTGACCTCCAGCTGGAAGGGGTGGCCGCAGGAAGCAGACGCCTTCCCTCCGGAAGCCTGGAACCTGTCTGCCACACTTGGAACATTCTCAGCTGGGTGGCACTTTCTGTTTGTGTTTTGACTACTGTTAGATGTGGCTGTGGGAGCAGGGAGATGCAGATGAGGGCACTTAGCACTTCAAAGAAATGAAGGCCTTCTTCTTACACTTGAGCATCAGGGAGAAAAACCAACAAAGGTGCCCAGGAGCTGGGATGCTGGGCGGCAGCCGACAGCCGGGTACCACCATGGCCCCCGGCACAGAAGGAGAGGGGCTGAGGCAGCCTGCAGGTGTCCTCAACCGGTAGGAAGTGATGCAGGTCACATCCGCTGTCACCCTAAGAAACTAAATGCTTTAAGGAGGGAAAAGATGAAGTACTGGCCGCTTTTGTTATGAGGTGGTGGGGAGCCCAGTGCTGAGGGGAATCGGAGCCCCAGAGCCTGAGTAGTGGCTGGGGTGGCCCAGGTGGCTCCTTGGACTACTGACAAGGACTTGCGCTCTGAACCGCCAACTCCAGCTCGCTCCGATTCCCAGACAGCCAGGCCTCTCATCTCTCCCTTTAGCTTTGTCTTCCCAAGACAGGCACTCAGCATGGGGCCTCGATGAATCCTCCCTCGGGCAATCTGGCTCCCTTAAAGAGAAGACTACACAGCGAGTGACCTGATTTCAGGGGCGAGATGGCCTTTGACGAGGAAAATATTTAAACAATAACCATGCTGGATTTGTGCTCCAATTAAAAGGTGAGGAATGCTTTTCAAAATCTTGCCAAAGAAACCCTCAGCATACAGCCCCGAGCTACACACCACCAAGTCTGTAACACGAGAGCAAAAGGAAGTGTGCAAATCCAGACAGAGGTCACTGATATTCGACGCCACCCACACAATTGACCAAACTGCTTAATTTTTATCTGAGTATTTGATATCATAAAAATAAGGCATAAAATATAAACTATAGGAAAATTATATGTTCAATGGTTACGTTAATTTTTTTTTTTTTTTCCTCCTTGGTTATTTGGTATACACTGAAGCAGAGCAAGGATGTGTCATTGTAAAAGTTCTGGAAAGTTTAGGTATCTCTGCTTTCTGAAAAACAAAGCTCTGGGGGGAAATGTGAAATTTTCCTTCTTTGAGGATGAAGTTTCTATCTGAAAGTTAAAGTATTGATCTCAAATCCAAAAGGTGCATCTCTCCTGTCTCAAACAAAATTTCCAGAAAAGAGAACAGAGAATTGAGACTACCCCTTAACAGGCTTTAAAATCATCGTGTGAGCTGTTAGCAGTAAAAATGACTTCTTTGGCATTACAAACCATACAATGAGAGCAAAATAAATGCAAAGTGGAAATCATTATCATTATCAAATAATACTTTGTTTAATCCTCTTGCTAAGTAAAACTTTTATAGCTAACCTATATTTATAAAACAAACACATTATTGGCATCAAAAAAGACCTTAAAAGGACTTCCAGTGCAACAAAGATGATTCAAACCTTTCCAGAACCTAATAGTACGAGGCATTTGTTAATGACAAGAGTATTATCCTTAACTGAATCTCCAAGCTGTTGCTAGCACAATCTCACTATCAAAAGTTCAAGAAACTCAAAATCATTCAATGCATTGAAAATTTTTATCTAAGAGAGAGAATTACTTAAGAGTTTAGAGCCAATTACATGGAAGGAACAGCAAAGTTTTAATAATCAATTATACGGTTGATCAAATTTTTCACGAGAGAAATTTTTTTAATCAACAATTACGTATTCAAATGGATTTAAAACTCCATCCTGTTCTATTCCTCATCTCCAGAGTTATAATTTTATATTACCCTTCTGCCCTGGAGGCACAGAGGGTGCCAGAAATTTTCTTCAAGATCGATGGAATATTTTAGTCTGGTTTTGCTTAATTTTTGACCAGTGGAGGTCAGAGAATAACCATGGGGAACCACTTCTAGTAACTATAGACCTTCCTTAAAAAAAAAAAAGCGGGGGAAGGGGGGTTCTGCCTGCTCCCTGTACCCAGAGCCTCCAGTCTGCAATCCTGAAGGATGAGAGACCCCTAGATGGGTGAAGGTAAAAATAGAAGAAATGGAGAAGCCAGCGCCTTGTGCCAATCGCTATGCACCTGCTAATAAGGCTGACATGTTTGGACTAAGCAACCCAATTTGCATTTGTCACTAGAGTAAGACATTAGTAGTGTGAATATTGAGAGGGACAGATGTGCCCCAGCAGGACTACCACCTCAGAAAGCCTGCTGGGCCACCAACACCAGGGAGCCTGCCAGCCCAGGGGAAGCCCCTCGCCTCTGAGGGGTCCATGGTGCTGCCAGAAACAGCAGAAGAATAGAGAGACATATGTCCTTCCTCATGGCCCTGAGGTCCTGGCTAATGGACAGGGGACAAATTGGCTGGTGCCCCATTATGTGCTGAATTCACAGTCCTTGGGGATTGTTTGCAGCCTTTTAAATGTAAGGCCCCTCATCTTTTCTATCTTCCCAGCCACCCTCCGCCCACCGTTCCTGTGTTCCTGAGGGATGCAAAGATTTAACCGGATTTGACTCTTTTCTGAGCTGGTGTGGGCTGCTTCATTAGTGTCACCAAATTGTCATTCATCATCTGCTTCTCCCAAATCTCTGAAAAAAAATAACAGCCCATTAAGTACAGTTTAGAGGAGCTGGTATGATGCCCTGGTAGATGGAAATCACGTTGGTATTATATCTGATTTTCTGCATAGGTATATTTTCATTACACGATGAGAATTTTACATTAGACAAAATTAGAATTCCCAATCTGCAGTATTTTTTAGGCAACCTCATGGTTTAAGACAGGGGTCTGTAGTGGGGTCTTTTTCTGTAAAAGGGCCAATAACGTGTAAGGCTTGCATGTCTCTTTCATGACTCAACTCTGCTGCTGTCGGGCGAAAGCGGCCACAGACAGCACAAGAGTGGTCGTGGCCACGTGCTAATAAAACTTTATTTTCAGAAACAGGTAGGGGGCCGGATTTGTTCCACGGGCTGGGGTTTGTTGACCTCTGGCTCAGTACAAGAAGACCACCCAGAAGCTAAGTGCACAGTTTTCAGAACTGTGTCCTGGTTTGGAGATATAGATGTCACACCACATCAAAAGCAAAAAGGCAGGGGTTTATAAGACAAATACCCCAGGACCTGACCTTGGCTCCTTCTCTCACAGCTCAATGACCTTAGCAAAGCCACACAACTTCTCTGAGCCTGTAAAATGAGGGTAGGGCCTTCTTCAGGCACCAGCTGGTCGTTATTATTAAGTGACCTTATTATTAAGGTTTGGTACAGTGTAGCGAACAGTAAATACACAGTAAAATGTTAGTCCCTCTAACCTCTGCAAGATGAGTTGCTGGTCCCTACCCTTGTACCTTGAAAGGCTCCCGTTCCCACACCCTCCTGAGGCCCCTCCTCCTTCTCAGAGCACTCCATCTCAGTCGTTCAAGTTTTTGCCTTTCTTCTCCTCTGAACAACTATCTGTGAGTGTTCTCAAAGGTTCTGGCCTCAGCTCTCTTCTCTCTTCTCAGGTGCCAATACTGTCAGGAAGGAACCTTCCCCTCTACCCTCTTAGGTTTAGTGACTGGGGGCCTGCTAATTAAACTGACAAAAAAAGAAACAGATTAGCAAAAGAAAAGATAGATTTTTATGCACACACGTATGTGGGAGTTCACAGAAAAATATGACTCAATGAGGTGGTTAGAATCAGGGGCTTAAATACTATCTTAGTAGGAAGAGGTAAGGGGTAGAAGAATACTGATGGGAAAATATGTGACTTCTTAATAGGGGACGAAGGAGAAAAGGGTATTATGGGAAAACAGATGCCTTTTAGGAAAGATAAATAGGCTCTTATGAGAAGAGATGGCGGATATGATCATCTTGTGATAATATGTTTAGGTGGGGTGCCGACTTCTCCTACTGGTGATAAGTTGGCCTTTCCTGGTTTTGAATGTCCAGGAAGGGGATTTATGACAACTGACTTCTTTGGGGAGGTTCTGCTTTTAGGCAGATAAAGGACTTCCCCCACATAAAAAGAAGGAGAAAGAAGGGAAGAGGGGAGGAGAAAGAGAGGAAGAGGCAGAGACAACGGTAGGAGAAGAAGAAAAAAGAGAGGAAAGGAAAGGAGAGGAGAGGGAGAAAGAAAGAAAGAAAGAAAAGGCAAGAAAAGGAGAAAGAGAGAGATAGGGAGGGAGGAAGGAAGAAAGGAAGGAAGGAAGGAAGGAAGGAGAGGAAGGAAGGAAGGGGAGGAAGGAAGGAAGGAAGAGGAGGAAGGGAGGAAGAGGAGGAAGGAAAGGGAAGGAAGGAAGAGGAGGAAGGAAGGAAGGAAGGAAGGAAGGAAGGAAGGAAGGAAGGAAGG
>NW_023270305.1:75354943-75399618 GCF_011800145.1 Mirounga leonina
AGGAAGGAAGGAAGGAAGGAAGGAAGGAAGGAAGGAAGGAAGGAAGGAAGGAAGGAAGGAAGGAAGGGGAAGAAAAGGAAAAGCCTATTCACAAATGCCTTCAGCTCAAAATAATCTGTATGCCACAGTGGCTTATTCTGGAATCGCTGAATACAGACTCACTCTCACACTACCAACCACTATCTCTGAATCCCGGATTCCCACCCGGTTCTCTCAGCTGCAGCCCATCTTTGGGGAGCCCCACCCACATTGCTCCTGCTGCTGCCCCGCCCCCGGCTCTGTCCCCATAGACAGCTGCAGGGTGCACAGCCATGCCGACGACCGAGAAACTGACTCCTACACTAACACCACTGTCCCCCAAGGACCACACCTGCCACTCCCTACATCCGGACAATTGCCAACTCCCGCAGACTCAGCCCAAAATCTCATCCTGCTCTTCTCTCCTCTTATTTCGGATCTTCAGTCTCAGCGGAGCGCTGAAGGCTCCTTTGGACCAAACCTGAGCCCACTTTTCCAGCTGTGTGGCCTGCTTCTCTGTGTAAAATCAATTCGGCTACCAAACCAGGTTGTTCTGTTGAAAAAGACTATCATTCTGGCTCCTCCCTTTTCCCCATGCTTTTCCCTCTGCCTGGAATGTCATCACCCAGGCCCACCTCTTAAACTCCCACCCATCATTCAGGGTTTTCCCCGAGGGCCACCTTATCAGACTTTTGTGGCAGGGACACATCCCCGCATTGGGTCTCATCCGCTCCTGGACGTAGCACTCTCTGGCCACTTAGCAAATCCTGCCCTCATTCCTGTTATTTGGATCTTTTTCTCTCATCTGACTTAAGTTCCTAGAAGGCAAGAATTGTCCCTCATGGTGTGTCCCCTGCAGCCCCTGGCAGGGCCCTGTAGATAGAGGGCACTTGGGGGACGTGTGTTTTAGCCACGGTTCCTGGTTCAATGTCAGATGAGGGGGACACACATGAAGGAATCTGAATGTGTCGTTTCTCCAGGGCAAGTGGGGGAAAAAATCCCTGGTGTGTCCTATAACGCTGGTGATCCCTGGCAAACTCCTCTTCTGCTCTGCACTTCTCTCTACCCCCCTTAAACTAAGGGTAACAGTAGTGCCTACTCTTGGACGGAGGTGGTACTTAGAGCCTCGCTCCCAGTAGCCTATTCTCTCTCCGTTCATCATGCCCGTTATCCGGAAGGAGTTGTAAAAACTGAAAGGAGAAGAGGCAATAAAGCCTGAATTTTTGACCACCTTTGGGTGCCCAGGCCTGTCGTGATATCTGTTTACTCAAGGTTGTATTTAAGTTTAAAAAAAAAAAAAAGCTATTTAATTCTGTTCTCCGAACTGGGTTTTTGG
The DNA here is from genome assembly GCF_011800145.1 of Mirounga leonina. Taxonomy (NCBI): domain Eukaryota; kingdom Metazoa; phylum Chordata; class Mammalia; order Carnivora; family Phocidae; genus Mirounga; species Mirounga leonina. The sequence continues at coordinate 75,356,298 of NW_023270305.1, forward strand.
GAAGCTACGGGGTCTTAACTCCCTCTATTAGCTTCCTGTCACTCATGGCCACTTCAGAGTGGGGAACACAGAAAGCAAAGCGTCCCCAGAGCTGCAGGGCCTCTCGGATTCGCGGGCCTGCACTTTGGAGGTCCAGGGACCTGCTGCGTGGAGAGCGGGGGAGGGCATGGCGGGGAGCTGGATGTGGTCAAACCCACAAGGCCTCACAGATAAGCCCATGCCACCTGCCTATGATGGGCCAGCACAGAGAAGGCCTCAATCAGTATGTGCCATGTGGTGTGCCAGTCACACCGGACAGCGTCTAGAAAGTCCAGAAAATCTGTGTTTTACTCACTTTCCCAGTAGCAAATCGAGAAAGTATCTGCACAGAGGCCCAGCGCTAAAGGACCCACAGCCCTAGTAAGATACCATCAGGGAAAGAAAATCTAGATAAGCTTTTTCACTGGACAAAAATATTTCATGGGTGGGGAAGAAAGAGTTCTCTTGAGAGGAACTTTCTGAGAAGGACAGAGCATTTTCCAGTTGTCTGTGGTGTGAAACCCTGTCTTGAGCCCTAAGACCTGCCTTGCAGCTGTGGGCCCAGGCTGTCTTGGATTTGCTCAACCTCTTTGGTGAGTAAAAAGCATGGAAACCTGTTCTGTAAAAATTGAAGGGGGGGCGGGGGCAGGGAGGAGAAGCCTGGTGATCTGAATGAGCCCCTGACATTATTTTTTCTGTTGGAATAAATTTTGCCTTCAAGTCTGGCAAATTATAAATGAAAGAACTACATTTTTAGAAGCAGAAAAAAAATATTTTTAAAGAGAATTAAAGAGAAAACATGAAATAATAGGGTGTCATCAAATTGTCCTCTCTCAAACAAAAAGCTGTGGGGGGGTTGCTGATAAGCAATGATAATATAATAATTTAATGTCTTACTGACCACTGACTCTGGTGGAGCCTCTTTGGAGTATGGATGAAGTAAAGTCTTAGTCCTTAAAGAAAATTTGATTTAATCAGAGAATTAGGACTAAATGGCATAAGAAAGACAACGCATAATTAAAACACCTTAAATACTCTGCAAATAGTTGGAAGTGGATCAACATCTTTGAGTGTCTATGCAGGGAATCCCCAAAGATGTATAAGAAGAAAGTTGAGAAATATTAACCCAGGCTCCTCTGAAGGCAGAGGAATAGACCAGATGTTTCTCAGCATCCCTCCCGGCTTTATGAGGCAGACAGCCCTGGGGCTTGAGCACGGGAGAAATTGGGAGGGTTTGGGACGGGTGGATTCTGCTTTCAAATCATAATGTGTGAAAATGCAGATAGAGAAGATAAGCCAGTGACTATTCACTCAACGGTGAGATTTTAATCTAAAAAAGTCTGAAGTATAGAATCACTTTAAAAACCCTGGAGTGCATTTTAAATATGATCTAATTTACAGAAATTTGAGAACATATATTCTTTAAACAAAGCCATCTATTCATGTGTATAAATTACAGATAACGTTTCTGCTTATATGCTATTCTTATAAACATATGATAATGCTACACTTTGACATTGACTTTCCTTCTTGTGCTTTTCGGCTTGTTTGTGTCGGAGCGAATGACCATCTGAATACACTTGGCTTTCATAAATATAAATTTAAATATCAGGGATTCGTATTTGACCCTATATTCAGTTATTACTACTGTTGGGGAAGGTCTATGTCAACTCGTGGAGGGGAAGAAAGTGTCTGTAAAAGAAAGTGTCTATCCCTTTCTGTGCTTTTTCCTCAAAATAGCCAGGAAAGAAGCCAAGGGGTTTAAATGGTCTTCTCCTACTTACTTCCTTTTCTTCTGAAAATAGTTGATGGAAAACCATAAGCTAAAACCGTTGTAAATTGCCTAGCTCACAGAGAAGCCATTATGCTCTTTTATTGGCACCGGAAGCCCACATGCCGAAGCTCCCAACAGTGACCTGGAGAAGACTTAAAACAGGGGAGGTGCCTGAGGAAATGTCCTATGGTTTTGTCCACAAGTGAACGGAAATGAGGAGGTGAATGATCAACCAACAACCTCGATTCCTGCAGACAGCCCAGTGGCTTCACATCCAGACCATTGTCTTTGCGTATCAACAAAACTGCAAGATAAAACCAGTCCCATCATGGCTCCCTTCCCTCTCTGTCTGCCAGCAAAAACACAAACTTGATGTTCAGTGCTACCTTCATCCATCACTCCATTCCAAGAACTTGAAGTTGGAACTAAGCAGAACCCATTTTTATTGAATGGTTTCAGCTCCCAAATACAATGAGTGCCTAGTTTCCCAGTGGTGGATTTCAGAAGCCCAAGAACTCTGCAGAGTAATGGTGCCTTCTTGGTGTTAACACTGGGAAGGAAACCTGAAAAGAAGGAGCCCAACTTTCTTGAAAGTTAGAACATTGCTCAGAAATACGGTTTCACCCATGAGAGACTCTGGACTCCAGGAATCAAACTGAGCTTTACAGAAGGGAGGAGTGTGGGGGGATGGGGTAACCGGGTGATGGGTATTAACGAGGGCACGTATGGTGATGAGCACTGGGTGTTATATGCAATGAATCATTGAACACGACATCAAAAACTAATGATGTACTACATGCTGGCTAACTGAACACAATAATAAAAAAATTAGAGGGCGCCTGGGTGGCTCAGTTGGCTAAGCGACTGCTTTCGGCTCAGGTCATGATCCTAGAGTCCCGGGATCGAGTCCCGCATCGGGCTCCCTGCTCGGCAGGGAGCCTGCTTCTCCCTCTGACCCTCACCCCTCTCATGTGCTCTCTCTCTCTCATTCTCTCTGTCTCAAATAAATAAATAAAATCTTTAAAAAAATTAGAAATAAATAAAAATAAAAATAAAATTATAGGTGGAAAAAAACAAAAAAAGAAATACAGCTTCTCAAACTCGGGAATCCAGTGTGAAATGCCAGGGAAGGACGCTCTGGGTAGGTGCCTAAGCCCAGAGAGAGGAGGAATTCCCAGCACTCGACATGACCCAGCGTGCCCTTTGGCCAGTGCCCCTCACGTGACCACGTGAAAACCCATCCCACACCTGATGCTGCCTGTTGGGGGGGGGGGTGTGTACCACACACGCAAATTCTCCTTTCTTATGCCATTTAGTCCCTTGTTTTCTGCTCTCCACTTCAGATGATATGATGTGTTTTGGCAACCTTGGCTCCTTTTGGGGTGTGACAAACTGTGGCTCCAGTTGAAGTCATGGGGAGCGTAATCTGCCACCCCCGTAAAACAGAAGCACCGGCCTGCATTAGTCTCCTTCAAAAACACTGGAGGGATGAAAATGTGGCATTTCTTTCACTGGGCATATGGCATTAGTACTCATGAGTAAAATTTAATGCTTTATTTGAAGATGTCAACGGATTTTGAGGCAATGTTTCTCTTTGGCAATGGCATGCTTATAAAGTGATTCACTGAGAGTCAACAGCCTGCTAGGAAAACGCACTTGGCGTGAGCAACACATACATTAAGGATGAAAAATTAATTCTACTTCTGTCTGATGCTACCCGACATTCACAGAGCATTGGATCTGACTAACACCCTTTGGGTTTCAATTCCATTTATTCTTACTAATTTTCTAATTTCTAGGGGGAAGACATGTTAAACAGGTACAGAGCATCCAGTGGAATTCATTGGTGATGCTTTGTTGAGTTCAGTATAAATGGATTGGGGGCTCAGGGTCACATTTCCTTGTAAATCACTACACATAGTCAAAAGAATAGTTTAAAACTTTATGGGCAAAACAGCTGGAAAAATAATTGAAGACAACTAATATTTACATTTTCTTCTCATGACCAATTAGTATTTAGGATCCAGTAATGCTTAAGTCATATCCTCTTGCTAAACACTGTGATTATGACAAGACATTTTTAACACATAGAACATTTTTTCATGGTTTTTAGGATATTCTTTAGCTTATTTGTATATGATGGTGTGTGTGTGTGTGTGTGTGTGTGTGTATGTGCATTGTTCCTGTGTTTAGAAAGAAAATAAAAGTCCAAGTAGAATTTTCAGGTTATGTCTATGAAAGTAACCTTCTGTGTCATATTAATTCAGTTTTGAATCTTGACACATTTAGTGATTTTTTTTTTTTTACAGATCAAAGAAGCAACAATTTTGGCAAACTAACGCCCTAATTAAAACGGAGTTAGAATAGGGGTATACACATCATCAAAAGAAATTTTCACTTAAGAGTCAAAGTAGACCACGGAGTGAAGCCAAGCCCTTCTTTTCTTGAATCAGAGATGTAAGCATGCCAAGCAACAGGAAATCTTGAAATGTGGAAAATCTTAAGGGTCTTCATAGCCTGTTTTTTGGAATTCTGTGTAAGGACAACCGCTTCAAAATGTGAGACCCAAAACCAAAAAAGGATTTAGTATTTTCACTGGGACTTAGATCAAACTGACAGATATCTAACCTCTACTTTCAAGCACAAATGGGTAATATAAAAATAAACTTTCAAGAGTCTATTTGCATATGCTAACTTGCCCACCCTGTTTTGTGGGAAGCATTATGTATTCTCAGGGCTCAAAGAGCAACAAACAGGGTAGAGAGTATTTATCAGATCCTCCTGTCCCTTGGGTCCTGCCTCTCAGCCTTGATTCCCAACCCTTTAGTAATGCCCAACTGTGATTATTTATGGGACATTCTTTTGCCGTTTACTTCTCTGGGAAATCAAGGCTGCTGCCTGGTAAATTTCAAAATGCTAGCTTATGGCCTGACAGGAAGCTGAGGCAAAGGGTCTCTATTGTACTCTCAAGGCTCACAGAGTCCCTGAAATGTGCTTGGGCCAGCTTAGTTTTACAATGTTAAGAAATAGGTCTTTCTTCTTCAATTGGCACATAAGTTACTATAACTTACAAGATGCCAGTGAGCAAGCCTGGGGGAAGAACTGAAAATTGACCATGGTCAAGCTACATTTGAACAACTTTGTGTAGCAAGACTTTGACTTGAGTAGAATTCTTACCATCTATTAGTTACTTAGAGAGATGCAAAATTTTGTAACCTAGCACCATCTTCTTTTAAAACCTATCTCAGGGCTGATTTAGCCTGAAATTTTATTCCCAATCACATGCCTTTATCTCTAAAACTGGCAGAATATACCAAACTGGGTTTGGTATTTATCCACAAGTATCATATCAGTACCCAAATCACGATCACTAAAAGCATTATTCCTTAGGATTACATGATCAATCATTCCCAAGACTAACTCCCATATTGCCCAACTCTGGACACTGTCCCCAGTCCTGTAGATATTTCCCATAATGAAATATCAAATATCCAAATCCAGAAATTTTTAAAAACTCCCCATAGAGAAAAATTTCAAATAAAGTTCATACACCATTTATTTGTGAATCTTCTATTATATATTAAGTACATTTATGATTGCTAGATGCCACCTGAGAAACCAGATCATTCACAGTGGCCAACATAACACATTTAATGACCCGAGTACTTCAGTGACAAACACAGGCTGAGCACTATTTTTATAGTGATTTTATATTTAGGTATTGTTCTCAAGCATAAGCTCATAGTTCTGGTGATCCCCCTAAAAGGCCCAGCTGCCTCCCATCCTTCTCACCTGAAACTTGAAAGTTTCCTTTCTTTATCCGGGCAGTTTCATGAAGGACCTATCATCCTAATGTTTGGCACTACGTTACTCCTTTCATCCAGCTGTTGTATAATCATCATCCCATTAAACCTTGCAAATGCCCTTTTTCAGAAACTCGAACACCAAAGACGTATGATGAAGAATTACCATAAATAATCAACATAAAATACCTTCCTGTCAAAATAAGTGGGAAAGGACATTTTGCAGTGCAGGACTCCTGATTTTTCTTATTTATTCTTGTACTCCTAATTTGCAAAATTCTATAATCCACAATGGGTCCCCCTGTCATTAGTGCTAATTAGTGGGATTCTACTGTACTAATAAATCAACATTATCCAAGCACAGTGCGTGGAGATGGAGGTTATCATATATCCCTGCCTATGAGTTTTTAAAAATTAGGTAGTGTTCACCACTTGCAGTCCAAATTTTCACTGATAGTGTGACGTGGGTCCCATTCCATAGCTGGATCTTTACGGAGAGACCCTACGCGTTTTTAACGATCCTGTAGTTGTAGTGAGTGACACACACTGGGTCTCCCGTCATCCAGTGCACAGAGGTAGGAGCTGAGTGATAAAGGAACTTGCTCCAAGTCCAATGGGAACTCCAAATAGCCACTCATACCAAAAGTGTGAGCACACAACTCCACTAAAGAGTTATTTTTCATATGCCCTAAAATGCCCATGATCCTCCTCCAGGCATATTATTCTCCCAGTCTCCCAATCCGTACCTTCACTGGCCCCAATTCTGCTGACCTAGTGCTCTCCCTGCCCCATTTTTTACTTAGCTGTGAACTATGTACTTCCTGTTCATATAACATCGTGTGTGTGTGTGTGTGTGTGTGTTTTCTCATGAGAACATTCAGTTGATTAAATTAGACTTCATGGTTGATACATACCTCCGCTCTCCTAAGGCATTTATCTGACCTTGGGATCCATTTATTGAACAGTATACTCTTCTTTCAACCTCACATCACCGTTTAATTACAATAGACAAAAATGGTTTTCTTGGCCAGTCCGCACAATGGAAGGTCATACGGTCACTGACCCACATCTATACAGCTGTTTCTCAGCTCTTCGCATGGCTTAGCTCTCTGGCTGGCCAGTAATGGCCCACAGCCAATCCGTGCAAATGCTCTTTGACCGCACGGCTATTTTACAATAAGTAACATTCAACAGTAGCTGTGCAAGATCTGGGATTTCTTGCCTCTTTCCAAGGACATGGGTGTCACAGGAAGTTTCTAGTTCACAACAGCAACACATCATCCAGTGTCACAGAGAGAGGCGAGAGGCCAGTGGGTCTTCCTCTACGGAGAATCTCTCCAAAAAGAGCAGACGGTTTTTCCTTTGAAATGGGAGGGGGGATTTTCTAGGTGATCTTCCAAGGTGCTTTTAAGTCCCATGACTCTTTGATTCCCTCAGCAGTTGCTTTGAATTGTAATTCTCCCAAATTTTTGTGATCTTGTAGCTGAATGTACATTTATATGCACAAATGAATATTCAGTGTAGCTATGCACAGTACATTGAAAAAAAAAAGTCAAGGATAATTTTAGTATCCCCATACTATACAAAGGGTATTCAGAATCTTACTAATAAATACATTGGCATCCTTCGCTACCCTGTAATCCAAGATGGAGAAACTGTCTGGTTTTTGTTAAGGCTGGATGAATTAAAAAAGATTGCAAGATTGCATTTGGGCAAGTATCCTGAAGTTTGGCTGCTTATTCAAATCTTGTGCAAATTTCCGTAGACTGCTGAACTGGTCTGAAGCAAGAGGTTAGCCTGTAAATATTATGGACTTTGACACGTCTTTTCATCTGCTGTTTTTTCTATCAGATTATAAAATAAACGTGAGGTGGTTCAGTTAAGTGAGAAAGGATTGAGAGACACACCCCAAAGCCAAAAAGGAGGAAAGAATGATACAAAGACGGGTTATATTGGGTTTCAAATGAAGCATATCATAGTGGATATGCTAAGTATCATCTTTTACCATAGGGGAAATATAATATGTTTTTCCAACCATTTAGTATTGAGGAAGCCTAGACTGTACTTGCAGAAGGAAGTCTTTGATTTGAGGGAGATTTTGATTAGTTTTAAGGTCTCATCTGAAACTTCTAAAATGTGATTTCTATTGGAAATCAGGATTGCAAGTGTGTGTCTGTGTGTGTGCAGGATTATGGGGTCCAGTAGGAGGACCTGTTGTATCTATTCATCATGGGCTTCCACATGTCAGTATTTCCTTTATGACGAATATTTGAATAAACTGGAAACGGCTAAGAGACTATATGAAAAGGAGAGACTCCTTTGGTGTCCTAACAGTATATTGTCAAAAACTGTTGTGTTAGATGGATTTGGGTATAGACTTAGCCCTTATTTACAGAAATAATGGACAAGACTCGTTCTGGCAATAGAGCTGTAATATCCCAAACATTTCTCCATCACTGCATTTGGCTCTCTTAGAGTTTCATAAAGTGATAATCTTATCATTAGGTATCAGTTATAAGTTTTGCCATTATAAACAACGTGATACAGAGAAATTCATTTTCTAAAAACAAATACAGGGGTAAAGTAAACCGTCATGGTGAATAATCAGCCCGGAATTTTCCCGGGTGACCCATGTAAATTCTAAAAATTAGTCCTGACTTCACCTGCTTCGTGAACAACAACAAAAAGCACAGACAGCTGGTTGTAGAGATTCGGGACATAATTACAATTAGTAATTGCTATGTTGTTTCTAAACAGGAAGTTCAGGGGGAAGATCTTAGGATGCTCTAAGAGTTTTGCCACAAGATTCTTTTTATCATTTTAAGTTGTGAAAAGAGTCATCGGTGGGTTGCCTCATGAAAACCAAAACTGTTCACTGTCTTGCTGAGGAAGACATCACTCCTCCAAATTTCCGGCAGAAGGGAGCAAAGTGAAAGCACTGCAAATCGAAAATGTGTGTACAAGAAGTGTGCCCAGGAGCCCGAATTCCTAAAATGTGAATATTTTTAATTTCCTAAGAGGGCTCATCATTTGCAACTATTGTATGGAACATATGGCTTACGAGATGCAAGCTGACCCTGGTTATTACCGCACCGAAATATTACAAGTAAATCCTTAACGGGTCATCTCTATCACTGTACTACTATACTTACTGTTTGTCCATCGGCGCATGTTCCAACGGAGGGTACTATGTTCCAGCAACTTGAACTGGGGCAGTGGTCCTCCACGAGGGTCAGTGTTGCCCCCCACGGGAAGCTTGGCAACGGCTGAGTCATTTTTGTTATTAATGACCAGGGCGCAGGAGGGCAGACGCAAGCATCCTAGTGCGTGGAGGGCAGGGGATGCTGCTAACCATCCTGCCTGCCCAGAACAGCTCCTACAACAAAGAGTTCTCTGGCCAAAAAAGTCAGCGGAGCCAAATCTGAGAAACCCTGAACTGGGACAGTTGCCAGTGTCTGGTAATATATTAGAGTGTCAATAGTCTACAAGTCTATCACCTGGATAATGTTCTAACTGTCTCGCCAGTGCGAGACCCTCATGGGTAACTGATTGCTCCTTACAGTAGGGTGCAGCTGGATGGAAATTTGCCTGAAGCAGAAATCCCTTTTGTCTCTCCCTATTTATCATCATCATCATTACTTTTTTACTTTGGTTAGCAGATGTTTCTTTAGTGCTCTGACATCCTTTTTAATTTGCACATTTATTAATTTGGCTGGCGGAGAGTAGAGTGCTTTACCTGCCGAATCCTCCCTGTACCTTGGGGCTGGTGGTGTCACATATAAAGAGCTGCCCCGGCCCACCATCCGGCGCTGGGAAGCATTTTTAACTATAGCATCTTTAAGTGGGATCATCGGGTGACCAGTGCAATTTTGGCTTTTCTCCTATCTCACGCTCCAAATGAAAGGGACTGATTGCCCCCAAGTCCATTTACTCGTCCACTCCAGGGGGAATTGTTTGGATCCTAACATGTACCCTCACAACATCCCATTTATAGCTGTAACAAAGCAGTAAGCAATTAATCAGACATCCCTGCTAACAATACTGACCTGCCAGCATTCAAATGCTTTAATTAAAATCACAGCACAATATATGCCAGGGGTAACAGCCTAGCAATGTCTCCACAAGGCAGGAAGCGACTCCCCTTACCAGCCCTGAAGCAAACACATATTATGGGCATCCCTGAGAAGGAAAGAAGGTCTCCAGGGATGGTTTGTGCATGCAGCTGTTCACCTACCAAAGTAGATTATGCCCATATCATGTTCATTCATATGTTTTAGCATAAAAAGATGCACCCAAATGAGAGGTTTTTCTCGCTCCTTTTCCCTTTTCTTTCTTTCTTTCTTTCTTTCTTTCTTTCTTTCTTTTTTCTTTCTTTCTTTCTTTCTTTTCTTTCTTTCTCTTTCTTTCTCTTTCTTTTCTTTCTTTCTCTTTCTTTCTTTCTTTCTCTTTCTTTCTTTCTTTCTTTCGTTTCTTTCTTTCTCTTTCTTTCTTTCTTTCTTTCTTTCTTTCTCTTTCTTTCTTTCTTTCTTTTCTTTCTTTCTTTCTTTTTCTTTCTTTCTTTTCTTTCTTTCTCTTTCTTTCTTTCTTTCTTTCTTTTCTTTCTTTTCTTTCTTTCTTTCTCTTTCTTTTTTTCTTTCTTTCTTTCTTTCTTTCTTTCTTTCTCTTTCTTTTCTTTCTTTCTTTCTTTCTCTTTCTTTCTTTCTTTCTCTTCTTTCTTTCTTTCTTTCTCTTTCTTTCTTTCTTTCCTTCTTTCTTCCTCTTCCTTCCTTCCTTCCTTCTTTTTCTTTCTCCCTCTCTCCCTCCCCTCCCGCCCTTCCTCCCTCCTCTCTCTCTCTCTCTCTCTCTCTTTCTTGGGGTGGCGGTGTGCTTACGCAGATGGGGAGGAGTCATTGCTGGCAATGTTAGGCTAAATTCGCCTCTGCTGCTCCAAAAATAAAATGTCAATGCAACTTTGAGGTTTGAAAATTGTCAGTATCAGTAAACACAGGAAAAGATTGTTTTTCTTCCAATGTTAACTCACCCTTGTGACAGGTTTTAGCCTCTTGATATTCACGCTGGCTCCCCAATTGTTCTGCCTTTCTTGTACACAGTAAAACCAAGATTTTGAGATCATAAGGATACAGTGCATTTAGAGGTAGATGATTTGGGAAGAATTTGGAAAGACTGCCATCCACTTATTTTTTTTTATTATATGTATACTTAGTTTTTCCCAAAATGGTGTATAATTTCATTGACATACATCAGCGTTCTTTGAAATATACACAAAACCCATTACTCTCTTCTGGAGTTAGACCACTTCCACATTTAATAATTGCCTTCATTGTTTATATTTTAACCATTAATGTGGACACATTAACAGGTAATATGTAACATGGGTTAATTACTTTTAAATTTGAGCCAAGCTAGCTTAAAATGCCTCTAAACTCCTCACGCCCCGTGGTCCCTGTCTTACCCTTTAAGTTAAGCATTATTTTCCCTTTGGCTCCTAGCTAACATTCTCTGACACGTCCTCAATGCAAAGTATTTTTAAAGAGTTGGTCCTATTTGTAAAGTTTCCACCGAAGCGGCCATCTAACGCTGTCAATATAGCTCTCTCTGTCACCCGGTAGGTCTAGTCGATGTTCAAACCCCACGTGCCTTTTCCTCCGGATCCAAATCCTTAACATCTTTATTTGTGTTTCTCCCCCAAGCTGCCCTCAAAACTTGTGACCTCTGTGGATTTGACTATAAAGTGCTTTCAGGGCTTATCTTTCTTTGCACATGTGACTCATAAACGTTTGGGGCATCTGTGGGAAGTCACCTGGAGTCCCCCTCCTGAGGCACCATTGTGGTCCTCTTCCCCAGCTGCCTTCCCCAGGCTCAGGTCTGGGTCCCCCATTACTTCCGGAAGTGAGCCTGCCTCTGGCTTTGTTTATCCACGTTTCCCTCAGGACACTGCATATGGTGAGCTTCCTTCTCCACTCAGCAGCCCATTACACCCGCTCTTGTTCATATCCTGCCCCCTTTCAAGTGTGTATCCTTTTTCCTTTGAAGGACACTGATACTTCCCACAATGGTTTTCAAGTTGAAATATGAAACTTAAAACTTTCCTTCGTTTTCCTCCTCCTCCCACTCTATACTTCCCTTCTGTGTTTATTAAAATAATATCTCTCCCTCTCTCCCTCTCTCTCTCTTTCTCTTTCTCTCTCTCACACACACACACAATTCCTGAGGTAAGCTCAAGTTCAGAGAGAATGACAATTGTCTTTTCATCCCATCTGCCTAATTATCAGGTAAGACAATGAGCAATCTCAACAGAGAGGACGCAGATCCACTTGGCAGTAGCCAAATACAATTTCATTATTTTAAAAGGAATTCAAAATATCATGAGACTGTTTGACACAGAGAAATCATTTCTCTAACCAAAGCTTAATTTTTCCCCCACCTTCATTATTTTCTCCTAATCCTCTTTGGCCTGCTCTGTTTCCTAAAATGTTACCTGGAAGGTAGATGTCTTAGTCATGATTCTCAGAGAAAACAGAACCAACAGGGCATATATAAGGAGAAAGAGATTTTAAGGGATTGGCTCTTGAGATTGTGGAGGCTGGCAGCCTGGGGACCCAGAAGAGAGGTATAGTCCGAATCCAGAGAAAATTCACTAGCAGGGTTCCTTCTTGCTCAGAAGAAGTCAGACTGAGTTCTATTAAGGCCTTCCACTGATTTGGTGAGGCCCACCCACCATAATGTAGCATAATGTGCTTTACTCAAAGTTTACTGATTTCAAAGTTAACCTCATCCATAAAAAACACCTTTATAGAGACATCCAGAATAATGTTTGGTCAAATATCTGGACAGAATGGCCCAGCCATATGAACACACAAAATTAACCATAGGGATTCCCACACCATGTTCTATGGAACACTAGTTCCTTGACTTAAACACTGGACTGAACTGATTTCTCTCCCAGGTATTTCCTTTTATTATTATAAGGAAAGACAAATGAGTGTTAATATGATGAAACTTCCTGGATTTCACTTGCTCGGTCTTCATTCTCTCATTTAATTCCCATAACAATACTTTTTTTTTTTTTTTAAGATTTTATTTATTTGACAGAGAGAGACACAGTGAGAGCAGGAACACAAGCAGGGGGAGTGGGAGAGGGAGAAGCAGGCTTCCTGTGGAGCAGGAGCCCGATGCGGGGCTCGATCCCAGGACCCTGGAATCATGACCTGAGCTGAAGGCAGACGCCCAACAACTGAGCCACCCAGGCGCCCCATCCCATAACAATATTATACAATAGATATCATTATCAGAATCCTTGATATGACAAATGTCTTACAGAAAATAACATATTAGAACTATTACTGTTTTTCAACCTCACACTTTATGAAAAAAAAAAAAGATTTAAAACCATCAGAACTTTGCCATCATTATACAAGCCACTTTGGACTCATCTAAATCAGTATGGCTTTGCATGTCACCTCTGTCTACCTCTGATTTGTTTGAGATACAGAACTTTTAATCCATTATCTCAAGCCACGGAATAGTAGAACAGTTGTTTATCTATCCCATGGTGGTACCTTTACCTTAGATTTTATGAAGTATGATTTGAAAGTTCATAAGCTTACAAGATACTAATAGAAAATCCTTGGCTTACCTCTGTAAGCATCAAAAGACAGAACTAATTGAAATGGTTTCAGGCTCTAACGTTTTCCCCAAGTGGTACTTCGTTGGGGAAAAAAAAAAAAAAGGTGATTGACAGAACACCCAGTAGAAAAAGAAGGGTTAGCAAAGTGTCAAATATAAGGCAACTGCCTTTGTGTGTGTGTGTGTGTGTGTGTGTGTGATAATTTGGTGTTGATGTGGAGGAAAGAGGGATTTTGCCTTATGTTCTGGCACAACATGGTAACTGATTTGATCAAAGTCACACAGCAGCTTAGCTGATACTGGGTCAACACACCCTTTAGCCTCAAGGGTCACCAGAGGTAAAACAATGCTCAGAGTTTTCATGGCAGGAGCAGAGAGGGCCGGAAGAAAAACAGGAGAAACTGATGGGGAGGGAGAGGGCAAGAGAAGAAATAATGCAAAGTCCACTGATATTGAGGAGAGTAGGTGACGAACTCCAAGGTCAAGGGCATCTCTGCCATGTTAAATTCTCAAAAGCTGAGTTCCAAAAACAGGGGCTGGAAGTCAAATCCAGCTCACTGCTTATTTTTGTAAATAAAGTTTTATTGGAATACAGCCGTGCCTGTTCACTTATGTATTGTCTATGGCTGTTTTCCCTATAAACACGTAGTTGACTAGTTATGACAGAGACCATATCTGACTTTTGACACAAAGGTCTTCCAGCCGCTGGTTGATACAAACCCAGCTCACTAAGGGAGCCCATCTTCATGGACAGGTTCCACATCCTGTGCCAGGATAACCCATACGCATTCTGCAGTAAATTTTTTTTTTTTTAATATCCAATTGACTTCTGTGGAGCAATACTTGCTTCTCCTGATCTTAACCAGATGACTACTAAGAAAATTATCTTGAAATTGCTTTGTTACCCTCAGATTAAATAAATAAATAAATAAATAAATAAATAAAAGATGGGGAGCACCTGCGTGGCTCAGTTGGTTCAGCATCTGCCTTCGGCTCAGGTCATGATCCCAGTGCTCTAGGATTGAGGCCCGCATCAGGCTCCCTGCTCAGTGGGGAGTCTGCTTCCCCCTCTCCCTTTCCTTCTTTCTCTCCCTGCTGTTCATACTCTCTCTCAAACAAATAAATAAAATATTAAAAAAAAAAAAAAAAAAACAGATGATTTTTACCAGGATTAAAACAGGAGATTTGACACACAGGATACTCTTTTAAAGGAAAGACATTATAATGTCCTAAAGAACATGGAAGACAACATAAAACCCTAGTTAGAGTCAGTCAGCCCTGGGATGACATGAAAGAGCCACTGCCCAGGTGTGACCCCTGAGACAAGGTGCATGTGTTTTGAGACCGCTTCCTGATCTGCAAAATAGGGCTAATGATATCCACCTTCATGCGTTTTTATGAGGATTAAAATGCCTGGCACAGAATAAGAGTGTAACAAACCACATCAAAATGGAGTGGTTAAAAAACAATTGATAATTTCTCACACCTGCGTGGTTTTCTGGGTACTTTGACTGGACTCACCTGAGTTGGCCCGGGCCTCCTTGGTCAATGGCAGCGGGCTGAGGGCTGTGTCAGCCAGACAGCCGGACTGTTCTCCAGGGTGGCACATCCGGGGCTTTGTGGTGTGGCTGCTTTGGGGCAACCTCTGGGCCGGCATCACCAAGTTTCTGCTTGCTCCACATTGGCTGATGTCCTAGAGGCCCAAACAAGCCACACGGCCAAGCGCTGAGGCAATGTAGAAGCAACTTTACCCCTGCCTCCTGATGGGAAGAGAGGCCTGGCCATTTCCAGCCTGCCTTGTTGCTCAGGATGGTGCTTAGTAAGACAGTTTTGTGTTTCTTGATCTATGTTAGTTCTTGTTTCCACTGCACCCCAGCCACTTTTTGGGTGCAGGAATGTTCTAATATGCTAGCATCATGTCACATACTGTGCTCCACCCTATGAATAGGTACAACTACTGGGCCATTACTAGCTTCATCTTTCAGCCTGTAGGAAAGCTCATGAACTTGCCCATGATGGTGGCTAGGAACAGGTGGAGAAGGATGTCAAACCCAGCAGCCTAGCTCTGGCGCCCATCCCATCCCCACTGCAGCGCCTGCAGCTAGTTATGTCCAATAGGGTCAGCATGAGTTTGGCAGATGCCCTTTTGCCTGGGAGCATGTGGCCATAAACAGTGCTGGGGGCAAGCCGTGGAATCCAACATGGCGGTGGTTGTGCTGGCCCACGGGGAGGTCAGTATAAAACCAGGCCCCCTTCCCACCCCTGCCTGTCGGGACCACAACAACCCATTCAACAGCCTGGGACTTTTTTTTTTTTTGTCCAGCACTCCCAGGATGCCAGAGTGCTCAGAGGAAGGTCTAATAAGTATGAACTAAACTGGAAATTAACTCCAATCTAGTTCCCTCTCAGAGAACAGGACCTCTAAACCCAATCCCAGTTAGAACTAGTCTCTTTTTGTTCTGGACTTTCCCAGTTTGGGAGGGTCGGGAAAGCCCTGGGAAGTCTCCCTGGGGAACGCCTGGGCCCCGGGCAAATCCGGAGGGTTGGTCACCGTGTTTACTGGACTAGCCTACTCTCTGCTTAAGAGTCTCAGAAAGCATTCCCTGACTGAGCAATTGATGGAATGAGAAAAGGCCCCCTTGGTTGCTTTTGTCCAGTCTTCAGAGCTTCTTATAGCATTCAGCATCAAATTAGAACTCAAAAAAATACCTGTTGAATAAGTGAGAATGTGAATGTATGAATAAGTGAATCTAGCTCAGAGGAGGTGGCCCCTGCCTCCTACTACCCAAGAGTATGGGTGATACCATGGAGACCCAGGAACATGTGACACAGCGTTTGCCCCAGAATCTTTAACCTTTATGTCCTTCCAGTTCCTTCTAAAACAAGGAGTGGACCAAGTGACTCGTTGATTCAAGTCAATCAAGTTTCACTCAAACAAAATTTCCTAGAATCATATAAAGTCACCTTGAACTTCCATTTGGGGGAATTCTGAGCCAACATTTTTATGAACCAAGAAAAATCATGTTTTATACAATGGAACCACCCTAACTTAAACTTTATGGATTTTTACACTTCAGGGAAGATACTTCATAAGTGAACAGCTATTTTAGTGAACAGCTATTAGAGTTGTGAATAAGTCAAAGAGATTCTTAGTTAGAGGTGAAGGGAAGGGCTATGGGTGGAATGTTTGTGCTCCCCAAATTCATATATGGAAGCTCTAATCCCCAGTACAATGGTATTAGGAAGCAGGGATTTGGAAGGTGATTAGGTCCCAGGCTGGAGCCCTCATAAATCGAATTAGTGTCATTAACACCATTAGTGGAGAAACACCAGAGAGATCATCTCCTCTCCCCTATTTGAGGAGACAGCAAGGCAAGCATGTTGAAGTAGAGCAAACTTGTATTTGAATTCTGGCCTTGCCACGTTCTAGCTACGGGACCCCGAGCATAGCATCTGACTTCTCTAAGGCTTTGTTTGCTCACCTACAAACAGACTTGGCGCTGCCTGTCCTTTGGAGCTATAGTGACAATTAAACGTGATGCCATATCCCAGTTGGCCTGAGGATAGTCCAGGGACAATTAGCCACAGGCCTACTCTTGCTGTCCAGGTTTCTGGGTTTGCATGGAACGCTATATGTTCACCTAATACAGGAAGTACTCAGTCCCAGGCCTGACACACAATGAGGAAGTACAACTTTGTTAAGCATCAAAGCTTACCATACTGAAATTTTCCCAAACTTTGCATGAACTTTTAAATGTGTATACATTTCAAAGCTATTTTTAGCATAGTGAAAAAAATGACATTGAAGAAGAGTTCAAGATTGTGCAATGTGGCCGTGTCATATGGGCACCAGAGCCTAAAAAATAAAATGGCATTTTGGAAAAATGAAAACAGCAGTAATGCTACCCCCCATTGGGTATGGGAAGAATGCACTATTAATGCTCACGTTGGGCTATCTATGTGCCAGGAGCTGTTTAATGTGTTTTACATTTATTCCCATCTCCACGTCCTCACACAACTTTCTGAGGCAGGCACTTCAGTTGTCATCCCCATTTTATAGAAGGAGAAACTGAGGCACGTAGGTCACCCGGGAAGTAAGCAGCAACGCTGGGATTAGAACAGCCAGTCTTGCTCCAGAGTCAGTGTTCTTGACCCTGCTGAGTGATTCAGCATATAAATCTCACCGTATTGGTTGTCATGTTTGTTGTCTGTCCAGGGCTGGGAAACCGGATAAAATAGGGGACTTTTCTATGAAAGAAAAGAGCTATCCTGGCACTCAGACTATCTGACACCATTTTGGCCTCTTGGGGCCTTTTTTTTTTTTTACTTCTTTCCAAGCACTCAACTGTGTTCCAAGATAGTGGAGGTTCTGGATATAGGGTCTGATTGGCTGGAAAAAATGAGTGACTTTCCCTCTTATAAATCAACATATTTTGGGGTCCCTCAGTGCCTCAGTCAGTTAAGCATCTGACTCTTAGCTTGAGCTCAGGTCATGATCTCAGGGTTGTGAGATCGAGCCCCACATGGGCTCTGTGCTCAGCACAGAGCCTGCTTGTCCCTCTCCCTCTGCTCCTCCCCACCTCATGCGTGCATTCTCTTTCTCTCACTCACTCACTCACTCACTCACTCACTCAATAAATAAATAAATAAATACAATCTTTTTAAAAAATCAACAGGAGATTGTATCCACAGGAGATTTTTTTATCCACAGGAGATTTCAGAATAGCTTACCTCTCTATAAGGCTGATCATTTTTCTCAAAACTACCTGTTTTGTTTTGTTTGTTTTTTTCCCCAATCACACCAAGAGAAGACATGAGCTCCACTCTAAGATAATAGGAATGGCTCAGATTCTACTCTCATTAATATAATGATTCCATAATACAATGACAGATTAAAGAACTTTCTTTTTATTCTACTCAAGGCTGGTTTTACATAAAAATAGACCATAACTCAGAGTCTGTAATGTCTATGGAAAGGTTACACTCGTTACCATCCAAATAGGCTGAGCTAATAAAAATTATATTTGTTACAATCCAAATAGATTAACCGGCCTTAAGGGCTTAGCTATGTATTACACTTTTCAATTTCCTTATAATTAAATTAACATAAAATAGTCTTCACAAATAAATGGCTGTTTCAGAAATAGTTAAGCTCTGTTTAACAAAAATAGCCATTCTACTTACATGTGCAGTCACTCAGGTAGATCTGGGAAGAGGAAAGAGGCACTTCTCCATAGAGTGGACTCGTGACCGAGAGATGGGCAAAAAGATCCCCTCTCGTTTGTCCTGCTGAGGCCAGGGGCGCCCCAGCTGGTGGCCCAGTACAAAGCCAGGACCAATGTCACCAGCACCACTCTCCAGCTCTTGCTGGATGCTCCCAGCCATGAACCAGTGGGCACAACGATAAGATCCAGTCCTGCACCTGGGTTTCCTACTGGTCTTGAAGTTGCCATTTTCTTGGCTTATCTTCCCCTTTCTTCTCCAGAAACCAGACCTCTAGATATCTGTTTCCAGCTAGAAATTCCATTTGAATATTGCTTCCATTTGTAAGATCCATTATTCTGGACTTTGGTGTTTTCATTCAGGTGCCATTTTATGACTCTACCCCAGAAGTGCTCACATCACTGAATAAACAATGATATTTTAAGTATCTCAACTGAAAAAGTCTTGGCCAAAGGAATTGATGCCCCTGAACTAGTTGAAATTCTTAAGTGTTAAGATCCTCACCAAGCTCATTAATTTCAGATCAGCCTTTTTATTCCATAAATGTCCTCAGACGTGGTAAAGAAATGGAACCAGTTATGGAGCTGTTGCCCTTTGAAACAAACAGAAGCTTAAGTTTTCTCGGTTCTAAAAGTCAAGAGGGAGACAACACAAGGAAAAGAGATGGAAGTCCTTTTAACACTGGCTGTGAGCTTAGTGCCAGGGCTGGGTGTTATACTGAACACTTTTTCATGTTTGATCTTCTTTAATCCACACATCTTCCTGAGTATCACGGGAAACTTCCCAATTTAGAAATGGGGAAATAGAGGTTGCGGAGTTCATGTGAATCACAGCAAGCTTCACCAATCCAGAAATAAGGAGACGCATTGAAAATGGTGAGATGCTGGGTAGGGGTCTGCAAAAGCTGAGTTGGAGTATTACCAAAAGCTGGAAGCCGATTGGCCACCAGTGGTCAAATCTAGGTTCAAGGGTTTTGTCAGGACTCTGAACTTGACAAGATGATCAGTAGCCATCAATCTTGAGTGCCCTACTTTGAGCCCAGTGGTTGGACTGCATCCACACTGAAATACAATCTAATAAGACTCTGTGACGATATAATACAAACTCTCACACCAGCAGCACCCCGCCCCCCCCGCTTGCATATTATTGTGATTATCTCCTTGAAAATAAATAAAACTTAGAAAATATCTTGAGCAGATGATGCAGGCTCTTTGAATCTCTGCATGCCCCCTGCTGCTGCCCACCTTTTGGGTGACTTAATCCTCATTAGCACCTCCACAAAAGGTTGAGCAAGAAAAATAGAGATGAGACTCAAATGAGTCCATTTTGCTGCACATCAGCAGCTTTTGTTGAAGGTTTGATGAGGAAAGAGGTCAAAAGTAATGGTGCAATAAGAAAAATAAATTATCTGTGGAGCTCATCTATTTATGGCACCCTGTCCCCATCATCATGGATGAACAAGACCTGACCATACACTTAAGAAGATTAAAAACACTTTAATTCAAAGTGCTCCAAGCAAGGTGAGTAGGTGAGAAACATCGTAATTTGCATTTTATAGCTCTCCCCTACCTTTAGTGTGCATGGGAGTGATGGCATTCATCCTTGTCTCCCAAGTGCTTCGCACGAAGTAGATGCTCAACAAATGTTATTTGGAAAACACCGCTTGTTTGTCATATTCTGTATGTTCAAAGCTGGCTGCACATTGCAAAAATCTGGGGAGCTTTAAGAAATACTGATGCCTCGGTCCTAACGGGGTTCAGGAAACACCACCCCAAAATATGGCACCTTGGCATGTTAGACATTTCTCCACAACTGTTTACTCTTTATCAAACCTACCATAACAATACTTAGGTTGAATGGTTTCTTTGTGTCTTCATTTCCTTGTAAAGCCTACCGTATCATGTAAAACTTATATTAAATAAATGTGTATGCTTTTCTCCTATTAATCTGTTCCTGTCGGTTTAAGTATCAGACCCAACCAGGAACCCTAAGAGGGTGGAGGAAAACTGTTCCCTCTCCTACAGTCCATCACTGACAAATTCTGAATTAATCTGCATCAGGGTGGGCCAGGGCACGGGGATCTTTCAAAGGATCCCCAGGAGACCCTAACATGCAGCAAAGTTCAAGAATGACAAGAATCATCTGTACGCCTAGAAGGCAGCTGTGACAGGAGCTCCCAGTCAGGAGATGAGGGACAGGAGAAAGGACCCAACTGACAAGGTAGCTAGTGAGCGGGTGAGAATCTGGAATGGCTTAGCAGCAAACCCATGGCCTTGAAGACCAAGTGGCCTCCAATTCCAGCCCTGCTCAGAGCCCCACTGACTCAAGTGTACCCTGGGGGACTAATGTTGGCCTCTCAGGTTGTGGTGAAGTTGATGAGAGTATAATGGACTCGCTGTTGTGTCTCCTCAAAACTGATATGTGGAAGCCATAACCCCAATGGGATGGTATTTAGAGATGGGGCCTTTGGGAGATAATTTGGGCTAGCTGGGGTCATAAAGGTGGGGCCCTCATGATGGGATTACTGGCCTTTATAAGTGGCCTTCTTATAGAAGAGGACCTCTCTCCCTCCCTCTCCTCCTCTCCTTCCTCCTACCCCTTCTTCTCCGCTCCCTCTCTCTCCCCCTGTTCCTAAGTCAAGAAGTGGCCGTATGAGGACCGAACGAGAAGCCAGCCATCTGCAACTCCCAAAGAGAGCCCTCCTCAGGAGCTGAATCAGCCAGCACCTTGATCCTGGCCTTGCAGGCTCCAGAACTTCAAGAAGCAAATGTCTGTTGTTTAAGCCCCCCAGCGTGTGGCACTCTGTTACAGCGGCCTGAGGAGACTACAACAGAGGGTGAGTCTACAGGGGGAAGGGGCACACAGTGGGCACTCGGCCCAGACTCCCGGTTCACAGACAGCCCCCTTCTCCTTGTGTCCTCACGTGGTGGGAGGAATGGGCCAGCTCTCTGGGCTGCTGTTTATAAGGACACTAATCCCATTCATGATGGCTCTGCCGTTGTGACCTAATCACAACCCCAAAGGCCCACCTCCTAATACCATCACATTGGGGATTAAGTCTCAACATACAAATTTGGGGGGAACATGAACATTCAGACCATAGCAACTGTCAACCAAGCAGAGCTTCGGACCTCACCCCTCCTACTGGCCATCAGCACCACGCTCCAACAGCACAGGACAGCAAGGCCTCTAGAAGCCCCCAGCAACCTCCATCGGAGCCGGCTCAGAGCCCTCCTTTCCTGCCACCCACTTTTTCCCTTCCCGGCTCTTCTTTCCCCTGCCGTGTGGTCCCCTCGGCACATGCTGGGCTGACTGACATCTCCCTGGCCTAAAGTGTTATCAGTTCATCCCACTGATCAAAAGCTAAATGGCTGGTACTTCCTCCCACCCCCAGCACTTTCTTTTTGAAGCCTATTTTTAACTGGAGTGCAAATTCTCGGTTTCACCAGCAACCAAGGCCTCTGGGGAGGCATTTCAAGTCTACTTCTCATCCCCAGAGCTGATATCCATACGTCCATCCTTTCATATTCTGGGAGAATGGTTGCCTTCCCAGACCCACTCCTAACATGAAATTAGGCCACGCTTAAAACAAACAGGGGTGCAGACAGTGTGGGAGGAAATCATTGGCCTACATTTAAGAAACACTGGGGGCTTTCTATTTTAGATCCCAAAGCAGAACGAAATGCCTCCCCACACACCTGTGACACTTATACTAAGAATACTTGGTAAAAATCGATTGTCGGAGTTAAAAAAAAAAAGGCCCTCAAGAGGATCCAGCCCAGGGATTTTTAAGCAGGGATGCACATCAAAAGGGTGACACCAATCAGAACCCTAAAGAGGGTTTTCAAAGCCAACCAGAGAGCCTGATTCTCTCATTTGAGTTGAATTGTAAAGGAACTGAAATGGGGCCTGTTGATTCTGTTTTGCCATCACTGTTTGGATGGACAGGGAGAGGGGGCTATTTTTATCACTCATTTTGTGCCAAGTGGGCGAGGACAAATCATTCATGAGTGCTGGTTTGCCCTCTCACCTGTGGATATGAATTTGTCTACCCCCTCACCATCTCTGAGGAAGTGAAGGAGGTAGAAAGTGAGAAATGGTGGGGCTCATAGAGGAACAAAAGGGAGCCAATGAAGTGGAAATGTTTGATCTTCTCTCCCTTTTCCTTGAGAGAGGACCTGTCATATTTCCTCTCCTGCCGCTTCAGTTGTTCATTCATGTCATTTCTTTGCTTCATTTGCCTTTCTCATCTTATAGACTTTTTTTTCCTTTACTACTTCTTTTGACCCCCGCTCCCTCTCACCTCCCTCCCCCCCAATCTCCCCGTCACAATCCTCCTGGATAACAATGAAAATGACTTTACCATCCATCTCTCACTTGTGTTTCATGATGTGGGACGAGGGTCCAAACGTCAGGGGGCATACAAAGGCAGCTTTGTCCCAAGACGCCCTCCTGGCCATTCCCCGGAGTGTAGCTCAGTGACTCTCAAACCTCTGAAAACCCGCAAAGTCACCTTGCATGGCTTGTAGAAATTCAAACTCCGAGCCCCCCTTCCCCGACCGATGGCGAGGGGGCCTTCAGATTCCTATTTCAAACCTCCGTACAAAACACTCAACTCCCTGCCCGGCACTCTGGGCCGTACCCTGTGATGAGACAAGAATTATGTCGCGGGCACCACACAGGGTGGGTTCGCGAGCAGAGGAGATCAGCATATGGAGCCGGAGGCCCAGGCGCCCACTGGGTACCGGGCAATGCCGTGCGCACCTTCACTTCCCCTCACCTCTTCTGCCCGCGCCTGCGAAATCCGCAGGTGCTTCGGGTAAGTGCGATTTTAAGAGAAAATGAAACTCCTGTAGAAATGCAGCTTTTGCCTTAACCTCAAAGGTCTTCCACATACTGTGAGCCCTGAACCTCGGGAACTTGAGCCAAAGGAAATAGTTCCCTTTGGGTCCCCCGCCTCTGTCATCACCATCTCCAATAACCCGACGTGCGGCAAGAGTCATCCTGGGGAAAGACAACAGGTTCGAATTTGCCCTTTCATTACAGTCCTCTCTGCGGGGAAAGGAACAGACTCCTCCAAGAAAGGGCCTCACCTCATTTAGCCAGACTGGTCCCCAGGCTTCCTCCGCAGGCAGGTCTCTTCCTACCACATCAGGCAACTCCCTGTGACACCAGGCGCCAGGCTGGTGACCCTGCTCCCCTGCTTCCTCCCCCTTCAGAAGCACTTCCTACCTCCCAAGGATACACTGTTGCTCAGGTGCAACAGAGCTGGAGGCCTCCTGCAGAGGTGATTGCTGGCGTCCCTGGCTCTTTTCTGGATTTGTTTGTTTTTTACATTCTATACTTTTTTTTTTTTTTTTTTAATTTTCATGTGCATTTCAGGCACTGGGCGGGGCACACTCTTTGGACAAGAAAGATTGTCTACAGCATCCCTGAATCCCCAGCTCCTCATCCAGAGTGTAATGGACACTGAGTCTTCCGCGATTTGTAAACAAGCCCTGAACTTCAGATTACTTAGCATAAAAAAATAAGGAAAGGATGGGACAAACATCTAAAAATTGAATGAGGACATCTGATATATAAAGCAAAGACGTGGGGCCTCCCCTTCCATAGTCCCAGTTCTTCCACCTCCAACTGGTGCAACAGTCCATTCTTCACCAAATGCACACCTGACTCTCCCTTAGTTTAGCAGCGCAAATTGTATCCCCTGCTTCAGGAAAAGGGATGTAGAAACAACCTCTCAGATCTACTTAGGCCTACTGTGTGCCTGTAATATGAAATTGCAGTGCAATGTACAACTGCTTATTGCTTAACCCATAGAGGGGAACCAATGGATATTTACAAAAGGAAGAACAATGCATTTTTGTCATTTTTATGAGTACCATTCTAAATGACAGTCATTGTTGTATGGGGTTGTTAGGAATTTTTACACTTAGGGAGGGGGCAGTTGATTTATACCAAATTGTATATATTGTTTCAAAACATAAATCATTTGCACTTATATTTTTATAATACAGTCACTACTCTTAAGCACTGCATTCATTTCCTAGGACTGCCACAGCAAATTGTCACAAACTGGGTGGCTTACAACAACAGAAATTTATTCTCCCATTGTTCTGGAAGCTAGAAGTTCAAAATCAAGGGGTCAGAGAGAAAATGCTCCTCCCTCTGGAGGCTCTAGGGGAGAATCCTTCCTTGCCTCTTCTTGTATCTGGCGCTTGCCAGAAATTCCTGCTGTTCTTCAGCTTATAAAAACATCACTCCAATCTCTGCCTCTGTCTTCATGTGGCCTTCTCCCCTGTACATCTGTGACCAAATGCCCCTCTTCTTATAACATAGATTTAGATCCCAGATGGCCTCATCTTAAATTGATTACAGCTATCCTTCCCAGAGGATCTCTCAAGCAAGGTCACATTCACAGATTTCAGGATGTGAATTTTGCCGGGAACAATATTAAACCCAGTTCAGGCATTGTCTTGTCCTGAAAACTACAAGCTTGTGAAATTCACTGAAATTCTCCTTGGTCAGTTGTTTCTGGAAAAAGCAGATTTGTATTTCCCTAAAGCCTTGACTTTACCAGTTCATTAGGGGAAAGTGTCAGGGTACAGAATTAATGAGAGAACTATTCCAGAGGGCTGTCCATTTCCACGTGGACAAAGGTCCGGGCCTGTGTTTCTGGACTGACTTCCATCCCAGAGAGAAGATTCTCAAGTCCCAGACTGGGACCGTCAGGGAAAGAGAGAGGGTAGAAACTGCCCAGTTGCCACATGTCTGCAGCCATTTCAAACCTCAGAGTCAGGTGTTGTCTTAGTCCGCTGGGGCTGCCATACAAAATACCACAACCTGGGTGGCTTCGACAACAGACGGTTGTTTCTTCCCAGTTTGGGAAGCTCCAAGTTTAAGATCAAGGTTCCAACCAACTCAATTTCCCTTGAGACCTCTCTTCCTGGCTTTCAAGCGGGTGCCTTCTCATGGTGTCCTCATGTGGCCTTTCCTCCTTGTGCATGGAAAAAGAGCAAGAAGGATCTCGGGCATTGCTTTCCCTTTGTAAGGACACCAATCCTATAGGATCAGAGTCCCCCTCGTGACCTAGTTTGACCTTAATTACCTCTGAAAGGCCCCGTCTCCAAATACAGTCAAACTGGAGTCAGGACACAATTCAGTCCACAGCAGAAGGGACCTTGGAAATAATAGCCCCGATCTCCAATTTCACAGATGAAGATCATTGTACAAGGTGAAGAGTCTTGATAAAGGTCACCCAGTTTGACAAGGCTGGAATATTCTTAACATCCCTCCACTCTACTGGAAACTCTAGTCAGAAGTCTTGACTTTTATTTCTTTTTGTCAGAATACATAGATGGTAGATAGACAACCAGGTAGGTAGATAAATATTTCTTAAGTAAACAAACATGGACGGCATCCCTTTCATGTTGACTTATGTCCAAAGGCGAGATATAGAAGCTTTATCTGAATGCCCCTTCTGTGAGCGATCACAGATGAAAATGGATAGCCATTTTTGGATTCCCTGTGAACCTGGCACTGTCTTATACATAGTTGGTGTACATTAAATGTAGATAATATTTATATTAATAGCTAACACTGCATTTAGTACTTACACTATTCTAAGCACATATATTAACTGATTTAATCCTCATGTTACGGAACCTGGACAGGATCACCTGACGGAAGAACCAAGCAGCACCCGGAGATCTTGGAGGATAGGAGGTTTATTTAACTCTGGCGGGCTCAGAGGAGAATGATCTCCAAAGGTCTGAGCCCCGAGCACAAACAAAGGGGGTAATTTATACACTTCTACTTCCCCATACTGGGCACTCTCGGCGCGTGCGCGAAGCAGGGCAGGGAGAAGAACCCAGATTGGTGCACGCAGGAAGCAGAGCAGAGAGAAGAACCCAGAAGAGCCCCGGGGCAGGGGCTGGGACTCCCTTGCTGGCTTGGTCAGCCATCTTAGGACACAGATTTTTTCCTTATCACTCACAATAATTTAATAGGTTCTGCTGTGAGGGGCATTTCACAGATAAGGAAGTAGAGGCATAGGGAAATTTATTAGTTTACTCATGGCTCATGAATGAATGAATGAATGAATGAATGAATGAATGAAGGTATCTGAGGACTAGTGTTAAGCTTTGTGTTTAAACCCTGCCTAGCTATACCCTATCCTCTCCTTCCAGCAACCTCTAGCCTGAATTTATTTGGGGGGCTTTCGCTATTGTTTGTTGTTAAAGGTAAGAGGATGCAGACAAATCACTAATAACAAAACCACTAACTATAAATATTCAATCCTCTCTTATCGGTGTTTTTATGAACACTCATATACACACTTACACTAAAACATTTCCTGGAAATAAGACTTAACCTCACTATATACTGTAATATATGCTGTTATTTTCTATAATGTTCCATTTTAGTTTAGTCTAGTTTCTTCAATTTAATTTTTTAAAGCAGATCATGACCAACAAAATTGATTTCATGAGCCACAATTGTGTCATGATCAGCTGTATGGAAAACAAAACTGCTTTATATAACAGGCTATCCTAATTAGTAGCGTTTCCTTCTGCCTTCATTTGCTGAAGTTCAGAATTATAAAGATTTGTAATATGTAAGATGTGTATTATGTATACGATTAAAAGCTCTCAGAGTAGTGTTGTTGTTTTTAATGAATGCTTTGTTGTGAGCCTGGAGTGAAAGGGAAGGACAGATTTCAGAGATTTAGGCTCTGGAAACTCATTTAATTTTGCTCTGGTCATATCACAGTGTGTTTCCCTTCATTTCAATGTGACCTTCTTAAGAGAAACACATTTTGTAGTTAAAAGAAACAGTTCAGGTCAGACACCAGATTATAATTCCATCTCAGTTCCAAATTGTGAAACCCAAATGTATCCCCAAATTTTGGAGGTGAATTCAAGTTCTTTTGTGACTTGCCAGCACTGTAGTAACCCTATTTTCTTGACACATCGACTATGATGCAATCAACCCCCCAGAATAAAAGATTCAAAGCTCATGTTCTGATAATTTGGTTAGATACACTCAGTCAGAGGCAACTATATGTCCTGGGGATTTGCATCCTCCAATACTTCAGAGAGGAAGAACATCAAGGGATGAATTGAAATGCATTTTGGAATGATGCACTCAGGAAAGTAAAAAGAGCTAATATATTTTAAAATGATGATAAAAAGATAGGTTTGAAGTATTCCCTCTTTATATATTCTGTTTATTTTAAAATCATGCCATGGGAGGGGGCCAGGAAGGAGTCAGTGCATACCCAATTGAATTGAAAGGTTTTCTGAAAATATTCAGATCTTATTTTTAGGAGAAAATGCATTATGAAGACCAAAAGGACATAAATGCGTATATCATCACTGTAATAAAAAGTTGTAGGAGTTAACTTTTAGAGAGATTTACTGATAGGAGTTTTCTTTCTCTCAAAAAATGCCAGTCCCTCTGGCCCATCCCCTTCCTAAAGCAAGACTGAGTCATCTCACAAGAAGCTATGCCAAGAGATGATTCTAAATATACTGAGTAATCCAAAACAGTATTTGTATTTGGCATTGGAATGTACTTTGTCAGAGCAGTGTTTCTAAAGGCAGTCAAATTTGTGCTCCCTCCCTGAGGATCATGACGTGGCAGATCCTGCCAGAAGCCTGCTATATTGGGGCAGTGGGGGTGGGGGGCAAATTGAGGACACTGATATTACACATAGATCATTGGTTTGTAATTCATCAAGACTTGAGTCCAGTGATTCTCAAACTTGAACCGTCATCAGGATCACCTGGAGGGCTTGTTAAAACGTGGACCATTGACCCTCTCCCCCTCCACACACGTACACACGCCCCCCCATTTCTGATATAGGGGGTGGTGCCAGAGAATTTGCAGAGTCAACAAGTTCCCAAGGCGTGCTGCCAAGGTGGTTCAAAACACACTTGGAGACCCACTGCTCTAGTCCTGTTTTCTGGAATTAGGACACTTCAACTTAATCTCAATGGTAGAGAGCCTTCCTGCTTTCCTTAGAGATATTGGCTGCAGGCTGGTGACCACATGGACTGAAAGCCAAAGAGCACCAAAGAAAATGATCCACAACTGGAAAGAGGAGGGCAACCTTTCTAGCCACAAGAATGCTGTCCCCACTCGCTAGAACTTACAGAAGGCTCAGCTCGACCCAAGTCCTCAAGATTTGCTCTTTCAAGAAAGAGAAGGAAAATGATGTTTCATCAGACTTCATGATGACACAAACCAGTGGAGCAGACCTCATTCTCCCTTTCAGTGAAGAGCTGACTTCTCATGCCAGCAGACAAAGAAAGGTCAAGTGGGGCAGGCCTGTGGATCACCAGAGCAAAGCCTGTCACTTGTGTGCAGGTAAAATAAGGATTTAGGAGCACACCAGCTGTGAAACACTGAGAGTGTTGAATGGAGAGGGGAGGAAGGAAGGAAGGAAGGAAGGAAGGAAGGAAGGAAGGAAGGAAGGAAGGAGAGGAAGGAAGGAAGGGGAGGAAGGAAGGAAGGAAGAGGAGGAAGGAAAGGGAAGGAAGGAAGAGGAGGAAGGAAGGAAGGAAGGAAGGAAGGAAGGAAGGAGAGGAAGGAAGGAAGGAGAGGAAGGAAGGAAGGGGAGGAAGGAAGGAAGGGGAGGAAGGAAGGAAGGAAGGGGAGGAAGGAAGGAAGGAAGGAAGGAAGGAAGGAAGGAAGGAAGGAAGGAAGGAAGGAAAGGATGAAAAGGAAGAATGAAAAGTTTAGCAAGAAGAATTGAGGGAAGCAGTGCTCATGGTACCTGTCATGGTAACTGTCACTCTGAAACAGTTTCACACCTGACTTATGGGGCAGGAGACTGGCCGTAGCAGGTCTGAATGCAATTCCATTTCCCACAATTCTGCAGGGCGTTTGGTGCAGAACAAAGATGTGGTTCTCTCCCTGAAGAGCAGCAGGGAAGCCACCTGAACCCGAGCCCCGGTGAGTGGGGGCCAGCAGGTGGCTTTCAGAGAAAAAGACTTTAATAACATTCAAAAAAAAAAAAAATAAGCAGAGATGATTTAGAAAGCATTATGCATTGATTGAACAAACACTGCTAAAGACATTTCAGCAAACCGTGTGTTTAAAAAGTAATAAATAGCTATTGTGCTTACTTCATAAACTTGTCAGACTGTCTTCATTTTATTTTCCTGAACAAACTGAATTTCTGTACTGCTCATCCCAGCCAGTTAATAAATACATCACCCTAAAAAGTGCTGTGGTATTAAATTTACAGCAGATAAAATATGGATGAAGTTACTGCGCCTCAGGTACGTCAAGTGTGATTTAATATCTCACCCTCCTCTCGTGAGGAGTGAAAGATTGCCTGGCTGCTTCAGCCGCTGGAGAGCGACCTTTGCCCCCAAGTAACAGCCACTCAGCAAACAGCGCCCAATGAAGACGGAGAATAACATATAGATTTGCCATAAGAAAAAATTGATCTAAATCCACATATCAAATCTGCTGATCAGAGCCCAGGAGAAACGCCTCAGAACCTTTCATATGCAACCGGAGACACTTTTGGGCAGACAGGAGACATGCCTGAAAGCTTAGGGGCTGTTTTTGGTTTTGTTGTTCAGTTTGGCACCTGATTACTATAACCATAATTTGCCTTTTATAGCACTGGGGTACGATCTCCTTAGGAGAAAATACTCTTTGACTTAAGGTCTTCGTGGGAAGTATTTTTCTTCTCTCTGGAGGAACTGGAGGCTCTGGGAGCGTTCCAGTGATCGGGAGGATCTTATAGATGAAGGTGTTGTTCCCCAGGGAAATTTCCCCACAATCTGATTTAATTTATATCTTTTTAAAAAGTTCTGTCTAAATGATAAAAAAAAAAAAGTCTCCGAGGAAAACATTTGTTAGCACAGAAAATAAATTCTTAGGATTAACATTTTGCCATCCAAAAAGGCTGGTGACTAAGAGAGTTCTCTGCACTTCAAAGGTAGGAGACAAACGAGTTTTAAAACAAGAGTCAGAAAGAAGCAAATTGCTGCTGAGCTATTTTTATTTCAAATATATAAAAGTAGAGTTGGTAACTGCCATGTATAAAGCTTCAAAGTGCGGATTGCCAACGGTCTTTCTCTAAAGTCTGCTGTGAAAAAATAAACTTTCACAATTAAAGCAGCTTTTTTCCTTTTGCCATGGAAGCGAGGGAAGGGGCCCAGTGTCCCAGGGGCTCACGGCATCATCTCTGTTCCCAGGGAGCAGTGTGCTTTGCGAATTATGCGAATTAAAAAAAAAAAAAAATCTCTCTAGCTCTGGGCCTTTGCAAATAAAAGCTTTTGTTACCCTCCCCCAAAATGTGACTGCTCCCCGTTTTGAGGGTTTTTTGTTTGTTTGTTTATTTGTTTTTCACTGGGCACTTTTGTGCTCAATTGGTAATTGGTTTTACTGGGGCGGGGGGGTGGAGCGGGGACACAAGGCTGTTTATTTCAAGTTTCTTCAATGGTGACTCGGCAGGCGTTGGCACTAGTAGATAGGTTTGCACAAAAGCTATGATTCTTATATGTGAACTGGGGGAAATATTCCAAAATAGGTGAGGCAGGGGATTGAAGGGGTAGGGATTGAGCGGTGTGTGTGTCTGTGTGTATATGCAAGCACACATTTCCATGGAAGCTCTCCTATTAGAAATGAAAAGTCTCTTTAAAGGAGATTGGTGGGGTTGGGTAGGGGGCGTGGCACTGGCACCTGGGTGGCTCAGTGGATTAAGTGGCGGACTCTTGATTTTGGCTCAGGTCATGACCCCAGGGTCCAAGGATCGAGCCCCGTCTGAGTCCCGCTCCCTGCTCAGCAAGGATTCTGCTTGAGAGTCTCTCCCTCTCCCTCTGCCCATCTTCTCACTCTCTCCTTCTCAAATCAATAAATCTTTTTAAAAAAATTCTTAAAAAAGAGATTAGCCAGACAGACCTGCACTACCCCCCCTTCCCAGATTGGCCCAGATCTCGCTCAGTCAGATAGCTGTCTCTACACCTTTCTGAACCAGTGCGTTTCCTATTCTGATTGGCCAAAGCAGGGTCACATTTCTTGAGTAACAGATGTGCCTACTGTGGGGGCTTCTCTGCCTTCCTGCTTCCTTGGGATCAGCTACTCCACGAGGAGGAGCTTAGGACCCGTCCCATTGTCTCTTCGGAAATGATGTCCCCAGGGGATTCATGCTCACCTTGCCCCATGATGGCACCAAGAGCCCTGGCTGAGAAGGTAAAGGAAATCTCTTGAGTTAAGAACCTCTTGTTTCCATTTAATACATGTTGAAAAGATCTGCATATGCACAGCGTTGACTTGGGTTCTGAACCATGTTTGCAAAACTAGCTTGTGGGGACATAAGCTTGACTAACTGGAAATGATCCCACCATAATTCATTAGCATTTCAAAACAACTAGTAAGTGGCCGTTTATTTTCCAATTTTTTAAAAAGCTAAGAAGACCATTAATTACCCCTTTTATGAATCCTGGTAATGCCTGCTTCCTTGCAATAAATTAGTATTACGCTGCGATATGTGACATGGCAGCCTTGCATATTACAGCATTTTTGCTTTCAGCAGATCACAGTGCAGACCTCCACAATTCTCGCACAACAAAGCAGATGATGAGTGTCACTCCAAATCTTGCAACTCCTGGTGCTTCAAGTGCCTGGAGCCACTTTTTTGTTTTCTGCCCTCCCCTCTGCTAAGACCCCTCCGTAGAATGTGCCCAGTTGACATCAATGCATAACTAACAAGAGATGGTCTTAGCGTTCACCTCTCCACTCCAAACACTAAGACTCCGGTCCTTGTGCCAAATTAATTTGCAACTCATGGTTTGCTTTTAATCTAGTTTAGTTTAAATTTTTTTTAACTCAAAGTAAAACCCGGGTCATGTCCTCCTGTATTTTTTGATAGACTTTGCGTTTTAGAAAAGTTTTAGATTCTTCCTGCTGTTTTGTTTTTTGTGGGTTTTTTTAAGATTTTATTTATTTATTTATTTTTAGAGAGCGAGAGTGCATGCAGGGGGTGGGGGAGAGGGAGGGGCAGAGGGAGAGAGAGAATCTCAAGCAGAGTCCCTACTGAGCAAGGAGCCCCCTGCAGGGCTCGATCCCACCACCCTGAGATCATGACCTGAGCCAAAATCAAGAGTCAGTCGCTTACCCGACCCAGCCACCCAGGCGCCCCACTGGTATTTTATTAATATTGTCTTTAAATTTGTTTTCTTTATTTGACAAACATCACTGAAAATATCTGAAAATTATAAACCATGGCTTTTGAGCCATGTGGATTAGAGTTTATAGCCCCTAAAACAATGATAAAGGAGAAAATGTCATTCAGAATTGTTTTGATGGTATGACAAAAAATAAATTCGCTTGAAATGTTATAAAAAGAAAAAAAGGACAGGGAGATAAAGGTCATTAGTATCTATAAAAGAACTAGATTGTTTACTTTTCTCCCTTAGGAAATCTTATAGATGAAATTGTTGGATCAAAGGAAAATACTTTTTAGAGTGCTTACTATATGTACCCACATGCACATGCACATGCATCATTATCCCCTCCCCAAAAAAGTTGTACTAATTAATACTCCTCACATCCACTGAGAAGAAAATGTCCCCTTTCCCAAAGATGGAAAATGCCGATTATTCTCATTCATTTCATAAATCTGTCATAAATTGTATCCTGCTTTTATTTGCATTCATTGATTTCTTTGGTTTGAAATTTTTCATGTGTATTTTTCTCTGGTGAGTTTTTCATGACCTTGTCTCATTTGTCTATTGGGATGTTCGCCTATTTTTCTTATTGCTATAGAAACACTCTTTTATATATTGAGAGGGTTAGCCTTTACTGTTTAATAAGAATGTTCCTCAATTTGGTTATTTGCCACCAATTTTTTTTAAAGATTTTATTTTTATTTATTTATTTGAGAGAGAGAGAGAGAGAGAAACAGCATGAGAGGGGATAGGGTCAGAGGGAGAAGCAGGCTCCCCGCTGAGCCGGGAGCCCGATGTGGGACTCGATCCCAGGACTCCGGGATCATGACCTGAGCCGAAGGCAGTCGCTTAACCAACTGAGCCACCCAGGCGCCCACCATCTATTTTTAAAATTTGTCTTTGTTAGTCCTTTGTTGTGTTATAGAAACTGAGGGTGGGGAGTGCTTAACTTTTGTTTATTACAACATTGTAAAATGTATCCAATATCCCTTCACACTTACTGCCTGCAGTGCAATGCTCGGAGAGGCTTTCCCACCCACCCCTAAAATATATACTCATCTCTACTTTCTTTTTCACTGTGTCCCACGAAGTCTGACTCTCCCTGTACTAGAGTCCTACTGTCTTCAGCTTTAGAGCATAGTGTTAGAGCAAATCTTTTCTCATTTCTACTTTCAAAATTCCCCTAACCTTCCCTTAGCCTTCCTAGTGGATTATTTAAAAACAATGTTACGTTCCGAATTCTCATTGTGGTTTTATTGAAATTTTATTAATTTTTTTCTTTACTTTGGAAAATGTTGATGTTTTTATCATTACTGAGTCTTCCCACCCAAGAACACTACAGTCTTTTTATTCATGTGAGGCTTTTTTATCAAGTCACTCTGTAGAATTTTAGTTTCTCATATAAGACAAGTCTTCCCAAGCATATTGCTAGAGATAGGATTTTTGTATCATTTTTAATACTTTTTGTAATTCTAGGAGAATATTTTCACATTTTATTTTTATTTTCTTACCAGACATTTTCTTACTTTTCTTGATGGCTGTTGGGTTTTTATTTTATAAATCCATACTCATGTCATCTACAAATAATCATTTTATTTCTCCTTTCTCAATATTTACATGACAAATTTTGATTGCTTGTCTAATGGCATTTGCTGACTCTTTCTGAAAAATAAATAACAATGGTGATGGTAGTAGGTAACCTTGCCCTCTCTCGCATTTAAAGAAATACTTTTCACTACTTCACCCCAGAACGTGAAGCTGTTTTTTGGGTTGTGATATTCTATGTCCATTTTGCCACAAGTTGTTATAATCAAGAACAGATGTTGAATTTTGCATTCATTATGCAATGATTCATTAGCCCCTATAAGATAGTGTTTCTTCTTTTTCTATAGATATAATGAATTATACCAATACATTTGAAGACACTTTTACAATCCTAAAATAAACCTTAATTGGTCAAGGTAGATAACATTTTAAAATGCTGCTGAATTCACTCTAAGAATTCATTCATTTATTTAAGATTTTTCTATTTATGCTTAAACATAATATGGATTTATAGTTTTCTCTTTTTTTCCTCCAATTTTTGGCACAATGTCATATCAAGGTTATGCAACCTTGATGAATAGAATTAATAAAATTTGCTTCATTTTTATTCTACATAACAGTCAACGTAAACTGGGAAACATTTATTCCTTGAAGTTTCAAAGGGAACCCTTGGGGCCTCAAGCTAGCTTTTGCTATTTTTCCTTACAGTTATTGATCTATCCAATAATTCTACTTCTTATTTAATATTTTTTATAATTTGCACCCTATAAAAACACCTACTTTGTACAGTATATAAAAGGCTAGTATAAATTTGCACACAAATTCTCGTGCAGTTCTTTAATCTCCTTATAGCTCATTATGTATTATTTATTCCAAAGTGCCAGTTATTGAGTTCATTTTGCAATTCTGTTTTCCTTTCCACTCAGTTCTTTTTCCAACTTATTTGCAAAATTCTTATCACTTATTTATTTATACATTTGCATTTCTGTATTTACATAAAGGCATTGAAAACTATGGATTTTCATCTGAGTACAGTATTGACCATGCCATGTAAGAACTGATATGTAATAATGCTACCATAATTATTTGAAGGTATTATATACTCCATTCAATTTTGTTCTTCTGAAGTTTTTAAGAAATTAAATACAATAGTTTTAACAATTTTATTTTTAATTATAAATTTTATTGCATTGTTGTGAGAGATAATTAGCTGTACTTTATGTTTTTAAAAATTAATTTTTAATTTGTACTTATTTTGGTTTTTATTTATATTTTATACCTCTTTTACAGACTCTGTATGGAAAAGATAGAAAAATAGGTACATCAAAATCCCCCTCTACTTTTGCATTTTCTCCATTTCTCTTTCAATTGTTAATAATTTTTTCTTTATGTCTTTCAGTAGTGTCTTATTTTGCACACTAAGGTTTATAACAGTTAACATTTCATGTTAGATCATGTCTAACTACTACTTTGTCTCATATGTCTATCTTTGGTATGTCTTTGGCCATTTTTAACTTCAAATTTTACCACTTTCTTTTAGGTATACCTCTTATAAGCAACATAAAGTTGAATTTTTAACATTTAATTAAGATTTTATTCTTATGAAAACCTGATTTTTAATAAAAAATGGGTAAAGGGGTCAAAAGATAGAAACTTCCAGGTACAAAATAAGTGTAAGTCCTGGGGATGTAATGTACAGCATGGTGACTATAGTTAGAACTTCTTATTGCATATTTGGAAGTTACCAAGAGAGTAGATCTTAAGTCTTCATCCAGGGCACACACGCACACACACACATACACACACACACGAAATTATAGTTATTTATGGAGACCAATGTTAAATACACTTATCATGGCGGTCATTTTGCTATATACAACAGTATTGGATTATTATGTTGTTCATCTGAAATAATATAATGTATATCAATTATACCTCAACTGGAACAAAAAAGACAAAGAAGAAAAGCTACATGCTAGTGAAAATTCCAGGTGATTATTTTCTGTGATTCTGATAGACTGAGGTAGAAAAATCAATGATTAATTTTTCTGTCTATGAGCAGGTGAATATGTTTCTAAGTATTCGGGGAATATTCAGAGCTTTTCTTTTGCCCTGAAACATGTATTAAAAATCATAATCTCAATAATCCTTACAGTGTATATACTCTTCCCAGTGCTCGTCTTGACATTATATCCCAGTATGTAATCCTGGATATGTATCTGGTGGAGAAATACTGGGCTGTGCAAAGTAAAGCCTGGCTCAACCTTGTCGACACTATCTCTAACATTGGGATTATTGTTGACCATGGCTCTACTTGTCAATTTATGTCCTTTCTCTCTGTGTTTCTGTGGTTTATAAGTGGGCCATTAAAAGTTTTAAAATTTGGCTAAATTAGTAGAAATTTATTTCAAAGATTCACAAATTATGGACCCTTAATTTTCAGGGCTGTTATCACTGTATCCCTTCTTTTTTCTCTGATTTTATTTGTATTTTAATAGGGAGGAAGAGGAGAACAAACATGTCAGTGAACTTTGCTTATAGCCTGCTTTTGTTTTTTTTTTAAAGATTTTATTTATTTATTTGAAACAGAGAGAATAAGAGACAGAGAGCATGAGAGGGAGGAGGGTCAGAGGGAGAAGCAGACTCCCCGCCGAGCAGGGAGCCCGATGCGGGACTCGATCCCGGGACTCCAGGATCATGACCTGAGCCGAAGGCAGTCGCTTAACCAACTGAGCCACCCAGGCGCCCTAGCCTGCTTTTGTTATTAACTTAAATTTATAAACATTATTTTTAATCTTTGGTCGATATCTTGCTGTTATTAACTTAAAATATTATTTTTACCCAATTACTACCTATGCACAGTATATAAAATAGGTTTGGTGATCAAAACTTATGAAAATTATAAGAATATGAATCCAACAATTCCAGGCCACCACTTACCTGCTTTTTAGTCTAGAGAAAACTCCTTTAGAGTCTTTTAGCTATATCCAGTGTGTTCTTCTTGGTATTTCTAACAGCATTCTGCTATCTCTTGATTCAGCATTTTAGATATTATCTCTCAGCTCTCTTCCACTCCCACTACACTCAGCTCATACTCCCCCCCCAACCAAAAACAACAACAACAAAAATGTGAGTTTTCCCATTTACATTAAAGCCATGACAGATAGGCTTGTCAAAAGTGCCTATTACATCATATTTTGTGATTTTAGTTTTTTAATCCTTTCTTGATACTCTTCGAGCTTTTTGCCTTTTTCTTTTTGGTCATTATTTTCATTGATTTCTTCCTTTTACAATTTTGGACTAATGCATCCTATCTTTAGTCACTGACACTTTAAAATTAAAAATTCATCTCTGCTCCTAAGACCATCCTCTACAAAAATTAACTGAATACTTCACCAGTGGACTTCCCACTGCCCTCGGCCACAATTCACACATTTTTTCCTGAGACTTTTATCTTGGTGTATTATGATTTTATTATTCCATCTTTCTTCTTTCAAGCTCTACAATATTTGTAATCTTCTTATCCTCGAAATTACAACAGTTCTTACTTATTGATCTGTTTAAATGGTATTATGCTCACTACAGGTCTTTTTACAGTATGACTTCCCAATTCAGGAGTTTCAAAAGTTATTATATGTTTAATGTCTCATTTGACTTTATTATATCTTTCAATGTTTTTTCAGAAATGAAGCATAATTGATAAACCCCCTCCTAGGTCCCTTCTATATCTGATAATGCCTTTCTGTTCCTTTCACAAATAAGCACATTCTGGTTGGTATAGAATTTGGGCAATTTATCACTTTTTCACCAAGCTCTACAGACAAAACCCTATTGTTTTCTGGTATCTAACTTATTAGTGTTTTAAGACTATTTTGGGGGGCAGCTGGGTGGCTCAGTTAGCTAAATGTCTGACTCTAAATTTCGGCTCGGATCATGGACTCTGTGTCAGGCTCTGCACTCAGTGGGGAGTCAGTCTGCTTCTCTCTCTCACCTTCTGCCCCTTCCCCATCTCTAAAAAATAATTTTTTTTTTTGGCTCATATTTTATGGCTTTCCCTGCTTGAGTAATATCTATAGCCTTAAGATTCCATTTTTTCAGCAGGGTATTTGTTAGTATTGGTGTTTGCTTGGTACCTAGTGAGCCTTTTTAATCAAGGTGATTAAAAGAGAAGAAGGATGATATGCAGGCCCTTTAAACCTCCTATGCCTTTTCTAATTATCATAGTTCCATTTTTGCTATTTGATTCATTTTCAGGGGTTCTGTGTATTATTTGGGGGAAAATGTCTGCTGTGAAAAAAAATTACATTTATTTTCCAATTATAACTTTGGAGAGTGTTTCTCTTCCAATTCTTCTGTTCTAATTCATTCTATTTTTTGGCCCCACTCTTTTTGTACATAAGTTGGTTTTCCATTGCCTTGCCTCCATATGCATTATATTTATGGTTTTCATGTGGTTCTTTACCTCTGTATTGACAGATTTTCTCAAATTGATCTTTCATAAGACAGATCAATTTTCTACAATATCAATTCCCTTCACCCTTCTACATTCTGATATGGCAAAAAAATTTTTTAGTATTTTTTCATCTCAATTAAATCACTTTTAGTTTCAATGTTTTCTTATTCTCTCATCTTTCATTTCTTATTCTATAGGAACTATCATTTAAAAATTGTCATCGTCATCCAAACTCTACCTCTGTTTCTTTTTTTTCCAAAATATTCTCTTCGGTTATCTCTTGCATACTCTGATTATCTCTTTCTTTAAGGTTGCAAAATTTGTTTTTAACAATCTGATTATTCATTTGTGATGTCTTTTATTTCTGAAACTGCTTCTGATACCAAATGTGTGGGGATTTTTCAGACACTAATATTTGTTGTGTTGCCTTCCACCAATACTAATTAAGTGTTCATCAATTCTCTTCAATTTTGACACTAACTAACAAGAGTTAATGCAGACCTCACAGGTTAAGGGCTCAGTCCCACAAGACTGCCCCCACTTCAGATGTTACATATAAAACAAACATAAGAAGAATCTGAAGTGTGGAGAGAAAGACACAGAATGGCAAGGGAACTTACTTAGGACCAGAGGAAAGACATGACGGTGAGATCCCTGAATTTTATTTTTGCTTCACATATCCTATACTTGGAGTTTAAGAAGCTACCAATATGGAAATCTAATAGGTACTAACAAAAACCCCAACAAAAACCTACTCTCCCTAGCCAAATGACCAGGAAAAGTGAAGACTAGCAAGACAGAAAACGTTTAGACAATAACTACTCTACTCTAACCATGCATCATAGAAAAAACTGAGTCTCCAAACTGACCCACACTAGAAAAGGTTGAATGGCGGCAGGGGTCTACACTTCCACTGTCACATTGCAATGAATGACCCAAACCTCCTGTGAGGGTGATATCTGAGAAGGCCCAGAGTGAGCTGGGACTATAAACTACACCAGCAGATAACAAAGCAAGAACCTGAACACCTACCTTTACCTGGTGGTAATGAGGCACCACTTCCCTGCTCCACCAAGATGATATTAAAGAAGGTTTAATGAAGTGTCAGGACTGACATGATCAACAATAGTAAGGAGGTCACCCCCACAGCAGTGTTTGTGGAGAGACCACATGGCAAGTGGGAACTCCCATCCCTGCCCAGCAGTAACAAGGAGGCTACCCAAATGGGAGACCTAGATTTCTACCTCCACATGGGGGAGCAAGGCAGCTCTCCCTGTTCCCACTTCCCTTCCCAGAGCAGTGTTAGAGAACACCAGCTGAATACCAGAATATTTAAATAAGATCCAGAGTCTCATACCATGACATGACTGGAAACCGGGAACATCTCAAATGAACGAAAAAAAATCAATAGATGTCAAAAATAAAAGAGCAGAGATGTTAGAATTATCTGCAGATGATTTTAGAGCCTTCACATTAAAATGCTTTAATGAATATGGAAACATTTGAAACAAATAAAAAACATAGAAAATGTCAGAAAGAAATAGAACTTATAAAAAAAGAACTAAATAGAAGTTTTAGGGGCACCTGGGTGGCTCAGTTGGGTAAACAACTGACTCTTGACTTCAGCTCAGGTCATGATCTTGGGATTCTGGGATTAAGCCTCACATTAGGTTCTGCACTCAGCAGGGAGTCTGCTTCAGGATTCTCTCTCTATCTCCCTCTGCCCCTCTCCCCACTCACACACTCTTTCTCTCTCTAAAGTAAATAAATCTTTTTAAAAAAAGGAAGAAGAACTAAATGGAAATTTTAGAACTGAAAAACACAATAATTGAAATAAAAGCCCAGTGAATGTACTCAAAAGCAGCATGAAAGAGAATGAGCAAAGAATCAGTGAATTGGAAAACAGAACAAGAGAAATTATCCAGTCTGGGCAATGGAGAGAAAACAAACTGAAAAAAACAAAAACAAAAACAAAACAAAACAAAAAAAACCAGAATCTCAAGAATCTGTGAGAGTATCATAAAATACCTAACATTTTTGTCACCAAAGTTCTGGAAAGAAAAGCAAAAGAAGATGGGACTGAAAAAATCTTTGAAGAAATAACAATAGAAAACTTTCCAAATTTGCCAAAAATCACAAACCTACAGATTCAAGGAGCTACGTAAACTACAAGCAGGATAAATCAAAGAAATCTACACTAAGATAAATCATAATTATATTTCTGAAAACTAAAGACAAAGAAAAATTATTGAAATCTGCCAGAGGAAAATGATTCTTAACATTTTTAGGAGAAAAACAATTAGGATGAGAGCAGATTTTTCCATAGAAACCATGGCGCTCAAAAGGAAGTGCAATATATTTCAAAGGCTGAAAGAAAAGAACTGTCAACTCAGAGTGCTAAACCCAACAAAAATATTCTTCAGGGATTAAGGGGAAAACAAAACATTTTAGATGAAGGAGAAGTAAGATATTTGTCACCAGCCAAGCTTCCCTAAAAGAATGGCTAAAGGAAGATTCTTAACCAGAAGAAAAGAAATAAAAGGGATTTTGGAATGTCATGAAGGAACAAAATACAGATAGGTAAAATTTTAAAAATGTGAGTAAATATAGTGGACCTTTCTTCTCTTTGTAAGTTTTCTAAACAATGTTTAAGAACATTACAATATTTGGGGCACCTGGGTGGCTCAGTTGGTTAAGCGACTGCCTTCGGCCCAGGTCATGATCCTGGAGTCCCGGGATCGAGTGCCGCATCAGGCTCCCTGCTCAGCAGGGAGTCTGCTTCTCCCTCTGACCCTCCCCCCTCTCATGCTCTCTCTCTCTATCTCATTCTCTCTCAAATAAATAAATAAAATCTTTTTTTAAAAAAAGACTATTACAATATTTAAGAATATTACATAGTAAATGGGGAAAGTAAAGAAATGCAAAGGGAGTTAAAATTTCTATAGTTCACAAGAACTGGTAAAATGACAAAAATCAGCAATCTGTGATGAGTTATGTATGTACAATGTAGTACCTAGAGCAACCACTAAAAAAACTAGATAGAAAGATATAAACTCAGAAACCCTATAAAAAAAGTGGAAATCAAAAAAATATTCAAGTAATCCATAGGAAGACAACAAAAGGAAACAGAGAAAATAAAACAGATAAGACAAAAGAATACAAAAAATACTTAAAATGTAACATGTAAAAGTATGAAACTTTTAGGAAAAATATAGAAGAAAAATATTCAGGATCTAGGACTAGGGAAAGTGTTCTTATATGTGACACCAAAAGCACAATCTATGAAAGAAAAAATTGATAAACTGGACTTGATCAAAATTTAAAACTTGTGCTTATAAAAGACTTTCTAAGAGGACAGAAGATAAAATACAGAGTGGAAGAAAATATTTGCAAACCACATACCCATGTAAAACTAGTATCTAGAATATATATGTGTGTGTGTGTGTGTGTAGATAGATAGATAGATAGATAGATAGATAGATAGATAGATAGATGATAGATAGATAGATAGATAGATAGATAGATAGATAGATAGATAGATAGATAGATGATAGATAGATAGATAACTCAAAACTCAAAAAAGAAAAAAACCCAATTAGAACATGGGCAAAAGAGATATTTTACCATGGAGAGATATTTTATCAAAGAAGATATTCAGATGGCAGATAGGCACATTAAAATTATACAACATGGAGCGCCTGGGTGGTGCAGTCAGTTAGGCATCCCAGCTCTTGGTTTCAGCTCAGGTCATGATCTCATGATCGTGGGATCGAGCCCCATGCTGTGCTCTGCGCTCAGCGCAGAGTCTGCTTAAGATTATCTCTCCCTCTTCCCCTGCCACTCCCCCTCGTGCTCACACTCACTCGCTCACTCTCTCAAGTAAATAAATAGATAAATCCTTAAAAAAATTATTCAACATCCTTTGCTATCAGGG
This sequence comes from Mirounga leonina, assembly GCF_011800145.1. Classification (NCBI taxonomy): domain Eukaryota; kingdom Metazoa; phylum Chordata; class Mammalia; order Carnivora; family Phocidae; genus Mirounga; species Mirounga leonina. The sequence continues at coordinate 75,398,866 of NW_023270305.1, forward strand.
AAATGAAAAATTAAAATCACAATGAGCTACTACTGCATATCTATCAAAACAGTTGAAATAAAAAATAGTGAAAACACCACATTTTGGTAAGGATATAGAGAACTGAGTCACAGATGCATTGCTTCTAGGAATGTAAAATACTACAGTCATTCTGGCAATTAGTTTTCCTGTTTCTTTAAAAACTGAACGAGAAGCCACCAGAAGACCCAGCAATGGTACTCTGGGGCCTTTTTGCCAAAGAAATGAAGACTTATGTTCACACAAAAACCTGTAGATGTTTATGGTGGCTATGTCCCTAGTAGCCAAAAATTGGAAAGAATCCAAACATCTTCCAGTAGCTAAATCGTTAACTAAATTGTGGTACATCCAACACCAACAGTAATATCGACATTTGCACCAATTCCCCAAGCTGCAGCTCCCACAAGGGGACACAAAGAGGATGAGGTGTCACCAGCATGCACTGGGGGCTTTGTTACAAGAAGTGAGCCCTCAGCTTAGAGCACATGAATCTTTTATCCTGGGCACTGAGCCTCCCAGCCCTTTGCTCCAGAGTAAACCATTATCTTCATTAAATTATCAGCCTCCATGATACTATGGTGAACTAACTGAAAGCTCGTAAGTAAGGTAAAATCTCTTTCTTTGCTCCAGGGAGATACTCACTCTATCTTCCAACCCTGTTTGCTATACTATGCCTTTGAAAGGTAGTCAGTGCCTCTGGTCACAAGATGCCCAGAGATACACAGGGAACGGGCT
>NW_023270305.1:75399628-75459466 GCF_011800145.1 Mirounga leonina
AAAGCACTTTGCAAACCCAGCAAAAATATATAGGTGACTTTATACAGACCAAATTCTTCTTCCAACTTGGGTAGTTTTGAAAGTGTAACTTGTGTTTTATAAAATGAAACCTGTCCTTCTCCTCGACTCACCCAAATGTAGTTCAGAAAGCAGAAGTAGGCATGGAGCTTGGTTGTGTTTCAGGGAGCCTTGATTCCTGCCAGCTTTGATGTGTCCTAATAGAGTCGAGATCCGCGGTGCCGCCCTGAATGAGGGATGTTGCCTCTCTGTATCACAGGGTGACGAGAATGAGCGGTACAATACGGGTGGTCAGCTCCCAAGCTAAACTATTAAATTACAGTCTGTCCAAGGAGAGTGATCGCTTGTTTCAGCAGCAAGTACTAGTCCCAGAAACTATAAAAACCCCAAGCATTCTAAAATAGGCTGTCACATAGAGCACCATAAATTATTACAGTCAAATACTCCATCATTCATTCATGCTAGAACTTCACACTAAGAAGAGTGGTCTGCCTGAGGGAGGAAAGCACAAAATCAAAACCTTGTTTCTGATTTCTTTTGATTCCCTCTCTTGCCCAATTTAGGAGAAGCTAGAAGGCAGCTTTACTTAATTATGTAATACCTTTTTTAGTTTTACGTATTTAAAAGCTGTGCAGACCTGTTCAGGAGGGAAAAAAGATTCTATTTCAGAAACAAGAGTGAGATAGCCATTCTTATGTGCCATCCAGCTGAATGTGTCAAAATAGTGAGGAAATTATATGCAAAACAAAATATAGAGAAACAAATATATTTTCACCTTGATTTCCATTATAATTTCAGATTTGAATACTCATGGGAAATTGATCTAAGATGCAATACAAATCACCTTTTAGAATCTTTTCCATCTACTCCAGGAATGCGCGGCCTTTATTGGCTTGCATTCTATGTGCGTGCAATTCCCTTCAGTCAGCGTCTGCTAAAATAGCGAGTCAAATAAACAATCGGTCCGTGAGATCTTGACACAGTCACTAATATATTACAGCGTACCACTCAGTGCATTGCCATTTATTTAGAAGGTCTTAAACACAGTCTCAGTCTTAGGTGTAGGAGTTCACAGTAACCACCATTGTTTCAGATATCCAACAGAATTTAAAGCCCAGCCAGCCACCGGGAGGCTACTTTGGGCTGAAGATGGGCTAAGCCACTTTATTTTCTTTCTTTCTTTTTTTTTTTTTTTTTTTTTAGGCCACTTTATTTTCATCACACAGTTATCAAAAGATTAGTATGGAGTGAAAGAGTCTCATTATCTGTTTGGAAGGACTTCCTATCAGTGCCTTTTAGCAGCACCCATTAATATAGGTGTTAATTACAATGGCTTTTCTAAGATGAGGAGAGAAAAGAGACCAGGGAAGCATGCCTGCAAAATCATTTCTATAATTTTGTTGTAGTTTTCATTTATCTCCAACCAGCATAAAAGCCAAGATAACTACCAGATTGACCTACAATTTATAGAGAGAGAGGTGACAGGTAAGTAGATAAGTAGATGATAATGATAGATAGATGGATGACAGATAGAAATAGATGGGCTGGGACGCCTGGGTGGCTCAGTCAGTTAAGCGGCTGCCTTTGGCTCAGGTCATGATCCCAGGGTCCTGGGATCGAGTCCCACATCGGGCTCCTTGCTCAGCAGGGAGCCTGCTTCTCCCTCTCTCTCCCTCTGCTTGTGCTCTCTCTGTCAAATAAATAAAATCTTAAAAAAAAAAAAAGAAATAGATGAGCCAATGAACTCTCAGTACTCTTTTTTTTTTTTAAGATTTTATTTATTTATTTAAGGGAGAGAGAACACAAGCAGGGAGGGGAGAGGCAGAGGGAGAAGCAGACTACCCGTTGAGCAGGGAGCCCGACGAGGGGTTCGATCCCTGGACCCTGAGATCATGACCTGAGCCAAAGGCAGGCCCTTAACCAACTAAGCCACTTAGGCACCCGTAACTCTCGTTATTCTTAACTGAACAAAACAGAAACTAGTCCAAGTAAATATGCACAGATCAAGGCTGACTTATTATCAATAGAAAGGAATTTCCAAGTTGATGGAGTTTACTCGTAATGACCTTGTCATTTGCCCATACACTTACTCATTCATTAAACATTTATTGTGTCAAAAACTAAGACAGCATCCAAGGATGAAAGGCGTAACCCCTGTCTTCAAGTAGCTCCCTCTTGTAGGGGAGAAAGACATGCACGCATGTGATCATTATCCAGGGCAGTTAGAGGTATGTTGAGGTCACAGTAATGAGGGGATTCTAGAGAGTACAACTTAAGTCCATGGCAAAGACAGGGTAGAGAAGGCATGTGGAGGTATAGGACCAGAAAAGAAGGGATACCATGAGACAGGAAGGCGGGGCTATCCCAGGCTGAAGAGCCCACGTCGGGGAGCATGGCACAGTCACGGTGTCGTGAAATGGCTTGATGCAATGGGGGGAACTGAGATCACTCAGGAAGACATGGGCAGAGGGGTCAGAGCAGAAGGATGACAAGCCAGGAGGGAAGTGATAAGCCACTCTTGGCCCAGGAGACACCAACAGGCCCTAACAGGCACCAACACTAGGCAGTTCAGACTGCTACTAACAACAGGAGACCATCCACTGAAAAATTTCATTGAATTCTGCAAATACAATTTTCATATCTATTTGGATAAATAAATTTGATTTTTAAAGATTTATTTATTTATTTATGTGAGAGAGAGAGAGCGGAGTGTAAGGAGGAGCAGAAGGAGAGGGAGAAGCAGACTCCCCACTGAGTTCGGGGCTCCATGTGGGGCTCAATACCATGACCCTGAGATCACGACCTGAGCCGAAACAAAGAGTCAGTCACTTAACCGACTGAGTCACCCAGGCGCCCCAAACTTGATTCTTTTTTTAGAGACCCAAAGTTTTAGCACAATCCTGTCCACCCAGCTATCAAATGCACAGGTCTGACTGTCAGAGGTGAGGTAAAAGGGTGTGAGAAGGTGGATGTGGCTGATGGAGGGTGGCCAGGAAGCTCAGATGGCATGTGTTACAGAGGGGCTGGCCTCCATTTTGTAGCAGAAAAAAAATCAGAATTACTGCCTTTTGTGGAGGGACTTCCTCTTCAACTTAGGAGAGCAAAACACTTTACAACACACTGCAACAATGTCTAAAGATGTGAAGCCACCTGTGTGTTGTACAAGTCCCTCAGACAACACCCTACATGAAACTGTTGGTGTGTTGCAGATGGCACTAATTCCATCAGAGAATTGCACAAAGAGCATGAAAGTCACTAATATGACGTGAAAAGCCAAGATTCTTCAATTATATTAGAGGCACTAGTCCATTATGTTAATCTTTTACACAGTTCCTTTCTATCAAATCAAATTTGTAAAATTGGTTTAAACTAATGCGCTATAAAAATCTTATCAGTTTTATTAAGTCTAAGACAATCGTGCTTTTGCTTATACTGAATGGTTGATCTCATTCATCCCTCTATGTCAGATTAGTGATAAAGGAGACCCGCGCTCTTCTTTATTCCTTCCCTGTTTCTTAATAACGAAGACACCAACCTTACCACTCAGGTTAGAGCAAGTTTGGATTAAGATAAAAAGGGATGACAGCAGGTCCCTCACACACACACACACACACACACACACACACTCAACTATTAAGTTTAAACTTAGAGGCTAGGGTTATTAACTTTCAATTTTATTTACTCTGCAGCTTCTGCAGAGCTGCCAACCAACTTAGCCATGACGCTCACCCCCTGTAGGATGTGCTTCTATGTGAACATGGTGATTCCACCCCAGGACAACCCTTAAGAAGTATCACCTCCCTTGAATGAAGACAGAAGAAATTTTCCCACGGTGTTCTAACTGGGGCGCCTGCGAAGGAAGTCTATCCTTGTGGTTCCTTCCTCCTCCATCCTCACTCTCATCCATGACCTTGCTTCCTACTAAATCAGACAAAAACTTCCACATCTACTCTCTAGGTAGTTAAACGCAATTGGCCAGTAACTGTTCTCTTCCTTGATGAAGCCACATTTAGCACACTCTCTTCTCCCTGATATAGGCACTTCCGGGCCTTTTGGGACACCGTACTTCCTTGCGTTTCCTCCTGCCTCCTTGGAGGTTCTTTCTCAGTCACTGTCGCCTCTTCATCTCTTCTCCCAGATGTCTCAATGATGAACCTCTCCAGGTTCAGCCCTTGGCCTTTTCTCTACACCCACTCCCGTGGTGATCCCATCGGGGCTTGCCCATTGGCAACCATCCCCATCACAGTTGATGCCAACTCAGTCCTTCCAGCTGCTCAAGTGTTAGTCACCTTTGACTGGTTCCTTCCTCTTATACCCACATCCAACCCATTAGGGATTATGCTGGCTTTGCCTTCAAAATGGATCCAGAATACAGATTCTCGTCTCTCTCATGGCTACCACCCTGGTCAGAACCACCACCCTCTTGCCCAAATGACTGCATCAGCCTCCCAGTTGGCACCCTGCTTCTGCCTTTGCACCATCAAAAGTCCCACAACTGCTAGAGGAAGCCTTTAAAAGCAGCCATCATCCATCTTCTCAAAACCCTTTCATGGCTCCCCTTTTCACTCACAGTAAAAATCAGAGTACTTCCAATGCTTCCCAATGCCCCCCTAGCCTGCCTGCCCCAGCTCTCTGGCAATTATCTCTCTGATCTCAGCTATGACTTTCTCCATCCCCCAAGAACAGCTCCCTGTTCTTCCTTCAGAGCAATTCCTTTTCCAGGGACTTTGACACTGGTAGTTCTCTCTGCTTGGAATGGTCCTTTCTCCCTGCTATCTATATGGTGAACTTCCTTGTCTGCGAATCCATGCTCCTGTGTCACCTTCCTTTCCAATGAGGCCTCATGCAACCACTTGATTTAATACCTCAACCTGCCTGTCTCCCTTATCCCATGCCCTCCAATGTCCCTACCTTTTTTGATTTTTGATTCTTGATTCTTCTTATCCTACTTTGCTTTTTATTTTCATCTAGCACTCTTACCATCAGCCAACATACCATATGACTCACTTTTTTGATATATTTACTATTATTGCCCACTGCTAAAATGTAAGCCCCACACTGGGCTGATATACTCAAAGCACCTGAAACAATGCCTGATATATAATAAGTCAATAAATGTTGGATAAATGAATTAATGTGCCAAGCACTTGGCCATCTATAAAAATTATTTGTGGGGCACCTGGGTGGCTCTCAGTCATTTGCACATCTGACTCTTGATTTTAGCTCGGGTCATGATCTCAGGGTCATAAGATGGAGCCCAGCTCGGGGCTCCATGCTCAACGTGGAGTCTGCTTCAGATTCTCTCTCTCCCTCTGCCCGTCCCCCTGCTCTCGCTCACTCTCTCTCTCTTTCAAAATAAATAAATAAATAGTCTTTTTAAAAAATTACTTGTGAATATGTTTTTATTTTGCATTTTTCTAGTGATTCAAGTAAAGCAAACTGATTTAGAAATTTTCAAAAATGCATCACACAATGTGTATAAAGATATAAATAAAAATCATTAACACATTCCATCCATCAGTGAAAAAAGTTAATTTTTTGTATATTTTTCAATTATTATTTAGACATCAGATCATTTTGTAGGCACCATTATGTGTATGGCCTTTTTTGTTATGTATTGTACCAAAGCCATTCTATGACATCAGGAATGTATCAAGCTTTGTGCAGTGGTAGCGCTGTCACCAAGGAGGTGTAGCTGAGGTGGGATTCTGGCTACGAGAATGTATCAAAACACAGATGTTTTTAAATAGCTGCATGATATCCCATCACGCAAGTTACGATGTTCTGCTTAATTGCAGCCATTAACATTGTTTCTTTGTATTTTCTATGATCTGCTATTATAATGAAGATCTGTGTGCAGACATCCTTGTCCACCTGCCCAGTTCTTGCTTAGGACTAATTCATAGAGAAGGAGGAGGTCCTTGGACAAATGGCCTCGATATCTTAAAGGATTTTTAGCTACATTGCCATTTTGCCTTCCAGAAAAAGGATGCCAATTTATGCTGCCACCTACAGCATAAACCTGTACCAAAGGGAAATCACGACAGGATTAAGTATCTAACATTCTCTAATCTCGCAAATGTTCTATGGTTAAAACCATGAGTTCATGATCATAACAAAGCTGAATATTTCTTCGCGTGCTATTGGCTATTTCTATTTCTCTTTTGTAAGTTATCTTTCATATCCTAAGCCAATTTCTACTAAAGTCTTTGTTTTTCTAACCGAGGCATTAAATTTTTATCCTTTATATATGTGACAAATATGTCCTAGTGTGTTGTCTTTTCTTGAGATCTTTTTTTGGCATACATGTTTCCAACTTTACATAGTGCACTTATTAGTATTTTCCTTTGTGATCCTTCTCATGTTTTTAAGCCCTTACCCATTCAAAGATCAGGTAGGTGTTCATTACAGTTTTATTCAATTTTTATAGCTTTTTTTAGGTTTTACTCTTAATTCCTCTAGAATTAATTTAAAGATATTAAAGGATTTGGGACTGCAATGTTTTTTCTCCCAAAAGACAGCAACTGTCCCAGCATCTTTTTTAACCTTCTTTCCTCATTGATTTGGAAAACCAACTTTGTTCTCTATCAAAGCCTCACATGTAGATGTCATTTTGTCATTCTACACTTGTTACATAAGATCTGTTACCTTATCATTTGTATCTGATTTTACTGTAGCATTTATTACTCTGTACTGTAATCTTTTGCTCATTCCTCTCTTCTACTAGGTTATGAGCTTTCTAATTTTTTTCCCGGATCCAATATGGTGCCTGGTTCACAGAAGCTGGTAAGTAGATTTTGATGAATTGGTGGCAATTGTAGACCCTGTGACAGTCAAGAGGCCAGGTGGACTGGGTGAGATGGATGAAGCCAAAGTCCTTTAGCCTCTCTCTGCCTTGGGGATTGTACAACTGGTTTTGGAAACAAAAACATAGCATCTCAGTCTGGGAAGGACTATTAAGAAGGGTAAGTAGTCTTTCTACAGAGCCTGTCTTAGAAGGAGGTGTGATGTTCAGATTTTAAGCAGGCTGCCTGGCTCTAAAATAAAATTTCTAGCGTCTAAGTCCCAGAAGTCTTAATTTCCACAGCTACACAAGCACATTCCTTTGGTTAGACTCTGACCTGAGCACTCTCCAATCACTTAGCTAGTTAGTTCTGTTTCCCCAGGCTGTAAGTCCCCATAGGACTGGAAGAATCCTTAACTAGCTTATAGATCGCTATTTCCTATAAATATCTTCTGAGTGAATCGACAAATCAATAGAGATCAAAACAGTAAATCTCAGCAGCTATTTTCACTTATTTTGAGTATGTCTATAATATACTTTCTTCAAGGGGATAACTGGGTGGCTCAGTCAGTTAAGCATCTGCCTTTGGCTCAGGTCATGATCTCAGGGTCCTGGGATGGAGCCACACATCTGCTGAGCGGGGAGCCTGCTTCTCCCTCTCCCTCTGCTTGCCACTCCCCCTGCTTGTACTTTCTCTCTTTCTGTCAAATACATAAATAAAATCTTTAAAAAAAAAAAAGATACTTTCTTCAAAAACAGTTTTCAGGGAAGTGAAAATACACATACACAAACTACTGACCTGGGGGCGGAGTAGAGTATTCATGGACGAGGGGAAAAGAAGGCAGAAGAGCAGGAATGGAGGATGGGCCATCATCTTAGGTCATTGTTTTATCCAAATTACCCTAGATAAGAAAAATCCTTGCCTTAACTGTTCAAGTCAGATGTGCGGTTACTCATCTTCATAATCTTCAAGGAAGGATATTTCACAATGCCCTTTCCAAGATACTTTTTCCTGAGTTTAAAAATGCCTGCTATTCCAGTCATCTATTGTTACATAACAAACCACCACAAATCTGAGTGGCTCAAAACATCAGGTCAGGGATGACGGGCTCAGCTAGGCACTTCTCACTTCGGGTCCTTTCTACCGCCACAAGTAGACATGGCCGAGGCTGGATCATCTGAAGTCTTCCTCTCTCACAAGTCTGGCACCTCTCCACCGCCCTCTCCACATGGCTGGCTTGGGCTTCCTCACAGCATGGTGGCGTCAAGATAATCAGATTTTGGAGACCCAAGCTCCAAAATGATGCTTATCAGAGATCCAGAGAGAAGCCACAAGGCTTCTGAGGACTCAGCCTCAGAAGTTTGAGAAAGTCATTTCTGCTGTGTTCTTTTTGTCAATCAGGCCAGCATGGATTCCAGGGGAAGGGAATTAGACTCTGCTCTCAGTAAGAGGAATGTTAAAGAGTTTTTATCCATTTTCAGTCCTTCACATTTTTCTCTAAGGAAAAAAAAATGTAAGGACAGAACTCACACCTAATTAAAACCTTCCTTGCTATAATTTAAGGCCATTTTCCTTATTCTGTCTTCATGGAGTTAGTCACCAGGTGACTAGAAAACTCTTGTTTGATAGCCTAAGTTTCTATAATTAAGAAATTTACATCTTGTTGGGAATTGGATTTTCCCTAGCTGCAAAATGATTAGCTAAAATGTATATGGTACTTCCTGACTCCAATTCTTGGGAGGCTATCTGGGACTCTTCACTCACCCTTCGTACAAAAAGTCTAAAAGTGTACAAAAAATCTAAAAGTGGCTATGGTGAACACTTATTTTAGATGACTGAACTCCAAACACTCAAATAACTGAAAAATTCCTTTCTCTCAATTACTAACTACTACTGAATTATTATTGTCCGGATAGATATAGTTCTGAATTTACACATAAAAGATAAAGTTATTACAACATTTTGAAGAAAATCTTTGAAGCTAATTATCTAAAGATTAGAGAAAGAATATCTTTTAATTAATTTCAAACCCTGGACTGAGTACTAAGAAAAACACGAAAGAATGATTTCCAATAGGAAGTGGTGGTTACAGAAGAGTCTCCCTCCCCTTGAGAATTACCATTTAATTTTCAACATCGATTTGAAATAAATGCTGGTATGATCTCCAAGGAAAGACTGTTTCAGTTATAAAAACTAATGAAGAAGCATACAGTTTAATAAGCAAAATATATGTTGTGTTCCATTGTTAACCTAACTTCTACACTCTCTGCTTTGGTTTGAATGAAGGTATTTACTTTTATGCATTCACTGTTCTTTCCAGTAAATGTCATAGAGGGTGAGTCTTTGAGGGATGTACCTCAGGCCTTTACTGATCTTTTTCTTTACTTTCTCTCTACCTAGCAACCAACCCACTGCTTGGCACTTGGAGTTTTGACAAGTGAATTGCCACAAATATTTTTGCTTTTCCTTATATTAATGAATAAACTTAAAATTGAATATTATCCAATTTATGATATGGTGTACACTGTGTCGGACAAGGCTTAAAATTACCTACAAGTTCACTCCTACAGCTCAATAGCAAAAAAGCTAATAACCCAATGAAAACATGAGCTAAGGACTTGATAAGATGTTTCTCCAAAGAAGACCTACAAATGGCCAACAGGTACATGAAAAGATGCTCAGTATCACTCATCATTAGGGAAATGCAACTCAAAACCACAAAAGATACCACAGCACACCTGTTCAGATGGCTATTATTAAAGAAAAAAGATGACAAGTTCTGGGAAGGCACGGAGAAATTGGAGCCCTTGCACACTGTCGGCAGGAATGCAGACTGGGACAGCCACTCTGGAAAGCAGTACGGAGGTTCCTCAAAAAATTAAAAATAGAACTACCCTACAATCCAGCAATTCCACTTCTGGGTATTTATCCAAAAGAATTGAAATCAGGATCTCAAAGAGATATTAGCTCCCCCATATTCATTTCAATGCTATTTACAATAGCCAAGATGTGGAAACAATTTAAATGTCCATCAACAGATAAATGGCTAAAGAAAATGTGGTGTATACATACAACAGAATACTAGTTAGTCATAAAAAAGGAGGAAAACCTGGTGAATAACACTGGTGAACCTGGAGGACACCGTGCTAAGTGAAATACGCCAGCCCCAGAAAGACAAACACTGCATGACTCCATTTATATGAGGTATCTAAAATAATCCAATTCATAGAATCAAAGAGTGGAATGGTGATTACCAGAGGCTGGAGAGAAAGGGAAACGGGGAGTTATCAATCAATAGGCATAAAATTTCAGTGAAGCAAGATGAATACACTCTAGGGTCTGCTCTACAACATTGTACCTATAGTCCATGATATTGTCTAAATAAATTTGTAAGAGATCTCCTGTTAGGTGTTCTTGCCACAATAAAATAGTTCTTAAAAAATTGTATGCACAGCTGGAAAAAATACCCACCAGTTAAATAATGTATGATTCTCTGAGCTTTTTATATATTTTAATATTGTGCTGGTTTTTAAAAGAATATGTACAGAGTACCTACAGGACAGCAGACACAAGTGTGTGCTGAGGATACAAGGACACATGGAAAAACAGCCCCTGCTCTCCAGGAGTTTCCCAGGGTTCCTCAGGCTTTCAAGAGCCAAAATTAATTTTCCAAGATCGTCAACATGGATGCGACCATCTCTTCCTAGCTCCCATTATTGTGTTCTACTTCCAAGCTTTATTTTTAAATTACCTCCAAATATACATGATTTTATCTTTAGAACTATAGTCTGATGTATAATCTATGCTCTTTCAGACATGCTGCTTAAATTTAACGACAACTGAAAAGGGCCCTTTGCTTCTTCGGTCCCATTGACTTTCTGCAAACTTCACTTTAACCTCCCCAGATCACAGCTTTTGTGTTCCACAGGCTAATGAGAGCCTCCCTAGCCTGCTACAGCATGCTCCTCACAAAGGGAGTACATCTTTCAGTTGATCTCACAGCAGTACGGGAAAAGCGATAAGAAGTCCACAGCACCACCCTATCGAATCCAACAGCATTATGGATGGATAAAGACACATTTCAAATGGTAGAGCCATTCCCAGATTGATCAACAAGAAATTTTCCAATCCTAATTAAGACCCACTTTAATTTAATGTCAATTTATTGACACAAATTAAACTCAGTCCTCATTCTTTCTCTCTTAGACTATTAAATAGCTCCCAGCTGAATTCTCCTCTGCAGTTAATGCCCTCATTCATTCATTCATTCATTCATTCATTCATTCATTCATCATTTCCATTTTATATTTTTAACAGCAATCTTGCCATCATTTATTCTTTTTTATATAAATTTACTTCTTTCTTTTTTTTAAGATTTTATTTATTTATTTATTTGCAAGAGAGAGCGAGAGAGAGAGCAAGAGATAGCAAGAGAGAGTACAAGAAAGGGAAGGGGCAGAAGAAGAGGAAGAAGCAGACTTCCTGTGAGCAGGGAGCCCAATGTGGGATCACGACCTGAGCTAAAGGCAGACGCTTAACCGACTAAGCCACCCACGCCCTTTTATTCATTTTTTTTTAATCGGTTGACCTTCTATTTCCCAGGCCTGGGTAGCTAACCTTTTGATGAAGATAATTTGGATTCAGGAACATTTTGACTCTTCATAAAAAAAAAAATGACTAGGGGCACCTGGGTAGCTCGGTTGGTTGAAAGTCCAACTCTTAATTTCCATTCAGGTTGTGATCTCAGGGTCTTGAGATCAATCCCCACGTGGGCTCTGCGCTCAGCAGGGAGTCTGTTTGAAGATTTTCTCCCTTTGCCCCTCCCCCCTCACTTGCTCTCTCAAATAAATAAATAAATAAATAAATAAACAAATAAATAAACAAATAAATAAATAAATCTCTTTTAAAAATGACTAACTCATTTGTTTACTGCCACATACTGCATACAATAGAAGCCCTCCACCTTATCAGTGATCCTTCCTTTACCTGATCAAGAGTTCTAGGGTCTTGACATGCAACACTGGGAAAGCAAAAGCTAAGATAGGAGAGGTCTGACAGGGGTGAAATTATGGATGACTATGAGTATCCACTGAGACTATAAATTGTAGAGATCCACTAAAAAGTTTGGGCGGGAGGATTACATGATCAGACAGGAATTTCGGAAAGCTCTCTGCTGCAGCAGGGAGGATGGATGGGGGAAAGTAGGCTGGAGGAGTCTATTGTAACAACCCAGGCAAGAAGGTGGGACTGAGTGGTACTGGATTTGGAGAGAAGAAGGCAAAATAATATATTTAGAAGTTAGAATCAATACACTTAAGGTGTGAATAAGAAGGAATCTAAGATGACCACCAATTTTCTCACTTGGAGTGATCCAATGGAATGTGGAACATTAAACAAGTTAGGGAACATTAGACTATCATGCTTGGGGGAAGAGATAATGAGGACACAATAAGATGTACATGAGGAATTCAAGTGATGATATCCAGTTAATAGTTCAATGCTTTCCAAAGCTTTACAACAACACCATCTAAGAAGCTTTAGAAAATGCAGATATAAGCCTCTCCTCCCATACTTGCCCCAATTCATCGTCATGGCTGGTCTTGGCTTCGTTTCCCTCTCCCACCCAAAGGATCATGGGGACTGCTTGGTGCAGCCCAAGCACCTACTGCTCTTCAGTCACCGTGCCCCTGTGCACACGCTAGTCCTTTTGTCAGCAACCTTGTCTCCTTGGTTGCTACGGCTGACTCTGTCAGTCCACACAGGACCTCCTGCAAGCCCTGACCAACATCCTGACCCATTGTTGGCCTAATATGCTCTTCTAACACCCACTCCACTCTCTTCTAGCAGTTTCTACATTGTGTCATGATTAGTGTTATAGAGTTCTCTTCCCCTATGGGACTGATCACTTAGAGACCAACTGGGTTTTCCTTTGGTTCTTTATCTTCAGTCCATAGCATTCTGCCTGAAATGTAGCAAGTACTCAGTACACATTGACCCACGTGATATTTGCCTGCCAAGCTACTGAGTTGGTTCTTATCATAGGGAAGCTTTGTACATAATTCATCATCTCACATAGTCACCAGAAACTCGCAAAGAGTTTCAAAAACGATTGGAACAATGTAGTTTTCAAATTGACATACGTAAATATCATAAATGTTTGTTAGGGCCTCATCCTAACAGTTGTATGAAGGAGATAAAATTACATCTTTTCAGAAGAAAAAGAAAGAAATTCTTCCTCTCCTGCTCCTTTTAAGTGGTCTTTGCCGCCCCCGGCAGCCTCCAGCAAAGAACTTTGTTTTCCTTGCAACTTCTATATTAGACCAGCCATGCCTCTGAGGGGTTGTTGGTCATTTTCCATGAGGTCCCTAATCCTGTCCTTGATGATTATGGCCCTAGAACTCTGCTGGGGACACAGTCCTTTGTCGACAGGCCGGAGACAGGTCAGTTGGAATACCTGAGCATAAATATTCAGAAGAGGGAGACAAGATCTTTCCCGGTCCTCCACCTTCATATTTGTTACCTATGTATTCCACGCAGGGTAAACCATTGCCAATTCATTTTTGTATGTGCTTATACTGCACCTGCCTTAATTCTTCTTCTCATCTCCTTGCCAAGTTGTGCTCCTTGAGGCACTGGCTACCAAAATTGCTACCAGCTGATTGCTCCTGGTAGAGGTAGAAATCTTCTCTTGGCCATGGTAACAGAGAAAGTCATTACCAGAAAAATCACTATTTCTTGAGACTTCTAATATTACTGCTATATAGGTTTATAAATGCCACATCAAGATTATACCCTATTTTAGCAAAAATATAAGATAATTTAAAAAATAGCCCCTGGACAGCCATGCCTCAATTGTCATATTTTGTGATACAAAGATATTCTTTGAAAGTGCCCTTCATGTCTTGTCAACTGTATCGAAAGAAAAGTCTTAGCCCATAAAAAGCAAGATCAATGCTAATTTTTTCTTCACATCCTTAAATTTAATGCTCTAATTATTTGTTTTTAAAAATATAGCCATTTTCAGGGGACGCCTGGGTGGCTCAGTCAGTTGAGGGACCGACTCTTGATTTCAGCTCAGGTCATGATCTCAGGGTCCTGGGATGGAGCCCCCCATCGGGCTCCCAGCTCAGTGCAGAGTCAGCTTCTCTCTCTCTTCCTCTGCCCCTCCCCCTGCTCACACATGCACTCTCTCTTTCTCTAAAATAAGTAAATAAATCATATATATATATACATATATATATGTATATATATATATACACATATATATATATATGTATATATATATATATAGCCATTTTCACTCTCTCATTAGAGACAACGTTGGCTAGTTTATTATGTTGAAAGGCCAAGAAGTTGTCTTCCTTTCAATTTCTAAACTAAAAGTCAGATCCAAACTTTTGAAGAGAGACATCTGAGGCAAGTGGCACCAAAGATCTTATTAATATCCATGCAATCTCTTGAGCTCTCCCCTCTCTCTGAAACTTTAATACGTAACAGAGTTTTTAAATGGTTGCTTGGCCGAAGTTTTTAATTGGGGCCAGCGACTGTCCTTCTGGCCAGAAGTCTGTGAGAAAGGGCACTAGGGAGAGTAGGCTCATCAGAGCCCCCAGACATCCTTGTGGAAAACCTCTCTCCCCAAGGAATTTGGTCCCTGCCCTTGAGCATTCCAAAGTCTGCAACTTTCCATGGCTGCATATGGCCCATTGACAGTTAGCAGCTGTCAAGCGGACAGGCCGTGCAAACCCAGCTGGCCAATTGAGGCCACGTCTAGACAAATGAATGGACACAGCTCATCAGTTCCATTTGGCCATCCCAGCAATTGATGCAGATCAGCCCCGGGGCTCATCGCAACTGCAGAGCTGAGCGTGGGAGCGTGGAGCTCATCAGGGTGGAGCAGATAGTCATGCAGTGGTCCTGGCTGCCCAGGGTGAGCTCCATACACCGTGCTGCCAAAGGGGACGGACCTGCTCCACAACCGTTGTCCAAGTTCATTGCAGTCAGTGGCTCATTTTAATCTCGAGTCTCACTACCAAGCCGTCCATTTCAATAAGTGGTTTCTAAAATCACTTTGCTGAGTATTCTGTCGAGCAGAAGAAACTAACTTAGAGCTCCAAAGTCAAGAATCTCTCTCTTTATCGAAGATAGGCCATGGTGGAAAAGAATATTTAAAAAATTAAGGAAGCGGTGAGATTATCCTCTAGCTGCCATCACACGACATCTGTTGAAGAAAGAAATTGCAAAGCATAATATAGTCACAAAAATAAAATGTCATTCAACTGACCGTTCCATCTTCAGCCTAAACTTCACGTCTTTTTTTTTATCTTTTTTGAAGAATTTCAAAAATCACCAGAAAATCCTCCCTCAGACATAAGATATTTCTCTGTAAACTTATTAGCAAATTCCAGCGAGAGGCTAGCCTCTGTGACGATGAAAGAAAACCGGTTATCAAAATAGTTCCGGCGCACTTCAAAGGACAAACCAGAAAGGCAGAAGATGCCACAAAATCTGCTTGAGGAAACGAAAGTTGTATGGCATCCAAAAATGCTGGGGCTGAGGCGATGAGCTCCAAGCTTCTCACCAAACATGTGGCCCCATGCAGAAATATGCCAAAACAACACAGTTTGGGCTCATTGTAGCCCAATTAATACCATAATGAGCTTCCTTAGATAGCCAAATCCTTAATCAGCCCTATCAAAACTATGTCTGTTCAGAAAAAGACTCCTGTTAATTCTGCTTAATGCCTGACAGTGGTTAAGCACCATTAATACTCCATAATTTCATTGTATGTTATTGTAATCATATCAGCTTATATCTCAGTGGCTATGCGAGACTCAATAGGCTGCCGTGAATTACAGGTCACGTGACTCTGCTTCAGTAAGAGACTATCTTCCATCACAGCCAGACCTCCTTTGCCCTCCCCACAGTCAGTAGCCTAAGCAGGTATTAATAAAGGTCTCCTTTTTTAAATTGCATAGCTCTAAATGGTCTTTAAGGGACCCAGCAGTAATCTCAAGATCCCTATATTTTAGCAGGAAAGCAGGACAGAGGAATTAATAAGAGCCCTTTCTGTGTAAACGGCTCCCTGCTCTAAGGCTATAGCGTGATGTCAGGGCGCTAAGAGAATTTTAAATGCACAGGATGGATTGTTTGTGTTGCAAAAGCGAAACAGGGGCCAAAGGCTAAGAGACTTGAGAAAATTGAAAGACTGCCAGGGATGCTGGGATGCAAATAGCAACAAAACAGGGATAAATGCTCCTACTCACATATGCAGGAGTCCTGCAGAAGGGGAAAAAAAAAAGGTTATTAATTTTCACCAGCCTGTATCTTACAGCTGGTGGCTCAGCATCAGTTTTTGGTGTAATGAAAATGGTCTGAGCAGAAGATAAATGGTTCATAAAGTGGACCATTTAGATGCAATCGAGGCTCAATCTGCCCAGTGACTAATCACGTCCCCCCAGTAAAGCTGAATTCCACTAACAGAATTTTTTTTTTTTTTTTTCCGGCTGTACCAGTGAATTGTAGCCGGGTCTAAGTTCAAGGCAGGCAGAGAATTATCTTGATTTATTAGCGCACTCCCTGGCCGTGCCACTCGCTCGGCTGTGCCTTTGTGGGCTTCTGCCCTGTTGCTGTCGGAGTATAATTTTTACCGTTCCCCTGTGACTAGTACACAGCATCATTTTCAGCTGCTAGAAAAATGGGCTGCTTTTGCACCTGTAATTTTTCTTCTTTTGCTGCTGAAGGTATATAATATATCTCTAAAGTGCGTAATAAGTTTCTGAAAAACGTGTTTTTAAGAGAAATTGATTCCAGTGGTTTATAAGCCTGAGCAAGGCCACATAAGGAAATGCGCCAGATTGCAAAGGTATGCCTGGTTGGCAACGCTGCCATTTTTACCCTTCCGCTTAGTAAATCCTGACTCCTAGTCCAGAGTATAATTTCAGACATTTTTCTATACAGTAGTCGTTTCTCATAATGAACTCTGATAAAATAAAAATGTTGTTTATGTGGAGACTTTACAAGTCCTGATTACGTATAAAATAGAGTAGAATCCCTCATAATGACATTTAATTGTGAGAAAGAAAAGATCCCAATAGAAGAGCGTTCAGCTGCATTTGTTCAGTGTTCCTTTGCAAAATGCCATTTATAGATCGTTCAATTATGACATTATTAGGAGCTGCGTAAGAGTAACTCACTGGTTCTCCATATTTTTAGACCTATGGAAAATAACTGTGGGTGTGATTCTCATTATTTTGACTGGGAGTTATTCACAAAAAGCCCTTCATGTTTATGAGGATTGACTGTCCCGTTTGGCTAATGAATTCCAAAGCTTCACCCATAATCTTGTGAGCATCTTCAGAAAGGCAATTCATGGTACGGAGGACACTAGGAGAAGCCAAGTCTCCTCCTCTTTGAGGCTCTGAAGATTCTAACAGGATGTTATTAATAACCCAACAAATGGCAGGAAGAGGGGGGTTCTGAGCTGGTTTATTCTGAGCCTTCCAACGTGATTTTTCCATTTTCCTAGGGACCTGACAGATGTGATCGGTAAACTATCAGGCTATAAGCAGGCGGAAATGCTGCTGCAAACCTCAGTGATCATACATCTTCTAGAAAAGGAGCCCTAGTTCTCGGATACCTGCCTCTGCAGTTTCATTCCTTCAGGAATGCCAGTTTTTGGAAGGCAGCAGAAGGTGTAGATCCATTACCTCCCGAGCAGCCTCTCAGACCTGCATCTGTCTATTTAGCAGGGTGAGCGTTCAACTGCCTTCTTCCCTGTTCCGCAGAGCTTTGACCAGCGCAGCTGTGAACTGGCTTTTGCAGGAGGACAAATGGGTCTGTGTGATGCTGACCACGTCTACAGTTTGGGCGGCAAAAAAAGATGGGAGGAGCTTCTGAGTCGCCATTTGCAGCCAAGTGTATCAGCAGAACATGCCTGTAATGTCACGACCAGAACAACGAGTACTTCTGTCACTCATGTAGCAAACATTCATTGCATACTTATTACGTGTCAAACACTATGATGGGTTTGCAGAACACACAGATAAATGAGGTAGAGCCCTTCTCCGACGAACTTGCAATCTTGAATGACTAATGACTAAATGAATGAATGGATGGGTGTCTCTGGCTTAGATGATGCTCAATAAATCTGAAGGAATAAGGCCGAAGGTCAGTTACCTCCACTTCTAGTCAGAGCCAGCTAGGATCCATGTGGCTTTGAGGAAGTCACTTAACTTTTCTGTACGTTGATCTCATAACTATAAAGTGAGGATAAATATCTTTGCCTCATTCATCACCCAAGCCAATTTGGGGAATTAATGAGATGGCATTTGTGCAATTGCATTGATGGGCTGTAAGAATGTAGGCAATTATTACTATTGTCTAAAAGGTCAGGAACTGTCATAAAGTCATGAACACCATGTCCTGCCCAAGGGCACCTGGTAGAGCCGAGAAAGGTAAGCTGAAATACAGCCCACTCTTGGGGCACCAAGCCATGTGTTTGGACGTGGGGCTGGGTCTATAATGGAGAAAGGGAGACCTTTTCCTAATTTGCACAAATGCACCAAATGAGCTAGTAACCATGTGTGCAAGTGTGCAAAGCATGTCAAAACAGCTCTTGGACCCATTCCATCACTGAGCATTTCCTAAACCAGAAGTACTTGAGTTTTCACTTGCTTCTATTACATTTGACATTGGCCTTTGACACCAAGGTATAATATCTTGGAAATTCACATCCTGGCTAAAGAACATGTTTTTTAACATTTATCTAGCCCATGAAAACATAGCCTTAATTTTTAATTCACAAGAATATAAATGTGCAGGGGGAGAGAAAGTTCTCAAAAGGAAAGCATAGTTTATACAGCAAGTGGATCAAACTCTTTAGAAATATTCCCTGACTGAACTCCCCCGCTGAGAGTTAGATCTGTCTGACGTGACCCCAACACAGGACACGTTCAACTGCAAGCCAGGATGATCTTTTATGTGTTCTAAACCTTCCCCAACAATCCAAACTACATAGCCCCATCCCTATCACTGACTCTGCCCTGGCAAACCTTATCTGTATAGCATTAGTCAATACCGGAATTCTGCTTTGGTGTTTGTTTACTTCTTTGTATCTTATTTCTCCATTTAGGGGACTTTGAACAAATCTTGAACCTCAGTTTCCTCGCTGGTCAAAGGGTGACACTAACACCTTTGGGAGCCATTTGGAGACAATGAAGATAAAGAATCTGATAAAAGCTACAATGAGACTTCCACAGTACTAGCCTAAGGGCCCCCCAGAATGCCTAAACCCCTGCCCAAAACGACGCAGCTCTTCCACACCAAGTCCCTGAGGGATACATCCTTGTGGTAGCAGGAAGTAAAATTAGGGTAACCCTTCTCTTGTGAGACCAGAGCAATCCAGGCCCAAAACCAATCTGTCTGTCTAACCTGCCTCCAAGTAGAGTAGTGAATACAGTAGAGGGAGGGAGGAAGTTGAACCAGGTCTCTCCCTCCCTCTGTGTGTGTGTGTGTGTGTGTGTGTAATCGATGGAAGCAGGGTTGTTGGAAGAGAGAAAGGTACAAAAGCAGCCTGATTTCCCCTTCTGCAGCCAGCAGGAAAGAAAGAACACAGCTTACCATACAGAAGCAAATCCATGGGTCTGAATTTAAACTTGCAGTGGCCGTGCCTGCTGGAAAAATTGCATTCTGCCATATGATCAACAAATAGCAGCTCTTTCTTGGAAGTTGGTGAGTCAGGGGCAGGGAAGCTGGCAGCTGAAGCGGGTAGTGAACACTTGACCACCCACACCGAGGTTTCAAGCACCTGACACCTACTGGGTACTCAGGACTCGACAGTAAACAAGATCATGATAATCCATAACAGAACATTTTCCAAATAAAATGCACTAAAGAGAATTCTCTCCTTTTGAGTGACCAAAATGAGAGCGACCTTCAGGATTTCTACATAGCAGTGTTAGTCCATGTCTTAGTCAGCTTGGGCTGCTCTAGCAAACTACAACAGACAGGGTGGCTTAAACAGCAAACTTATTTCTCACAGTTCTGGAAGCTGGAAGAGTCCAAAACCAAGGTGGTGACAGATTCGGTTCCTGTTTGCTGACATCCCTCTTCTTATTGTATCCTCCCACGTTAGGGAGGGAGAGATCACCCCTCTCGCCTGTCTTCTTATAGGGGCACTAATCCCTTATGAGCTAATTACCCCTCAAAGGCCCCACCTCCAGATACCATCACATTGAGGATTAGGTTTCAACATATAATTTTTTTTTCCTGGGGAGTCGGAATGGGGCCACAAACATTCACTGCATTGCATTCAAACTGGGGTGTTTTGTTTTCTAATTGGAATAATGAAAGATAGATTTACACCATTCCAGAACTTCCGCCATTCTTTTTAGGAACACGTAAAACATCGAATGGCTTACATTTATGTGGAAAGACAAGTACTTATTGTTTCTACTAAGTTTTAGAAAACCGAATGGCTTCCTAGTTCTGTGTTGCAAATAAAATCAACACTTCTCTCTATAATTTATCAGCTTGTCTCTAAAAACACTTGGATTAACCTAGTATCTACTTGTCTCCATGTTAAGATAATCATGACAACTGAGTAAAATATTTATCAATAGAAAATTGAATCCAAATACACTAAAACACTCACTGAGCAACGTTTACAAGCCAGCAGGAATTAGGCATAAGACCTACATTCAAGGTAGTATCTTCCTATGTTATAAATATTGGAGCCTAGATTGGTAAACTAGGTCTGAGAACAAAAATAGGAACTAAGAATTCACATTGTCAAAAGCTGTCCTGTCAACGCCTTACATATTCACAGGCTCTGTATGTTTCTGTGAACCTCTTTATATATGCTGGTGTGACAATCTATTTGTCCTGACAGTAGGAGTGTGTGGAGTTGGGGGAAGGGGGCAAAGGAGTATCTATTATCAATGCTGGGACACAAGTATACTAATTGGCTAATTATTTATTGATTAGAAAACTAAAGATGATTTTTAAAGCCCAATTGGCCACAAATTATTGACTTTTTTCCTGGTGCTTAGAAAAACTGTTCTTTTAAGTGGAAAATTACATTAACAGTAATAATAAAAATAATTAGCATAATTTTCTAAAAGCTGATATCTCAATTTTGTCTTCACACAGTGCCATGTCCTATTACTGTCACATTCCTTAAAAAATGATCATATGAAGTTTCATGGTTTTCCAGCTTGGAAAATAACATGGTTTAGCCAAAGCCCTAAGGGCTCCATCCTCTCCTTACCTAGAATCAACACTAAAAATGAGAACTAAGTGGACAACCAGGCAAGAACTTAGGAAAACCTCCAGTTTTCAGGTTCTACTTCTGTTTGTGCTTATAGGGTATGGAAGCAGGAAGACACAGGGGATTTACATCAGAGATACCAGCACTTGTGAGAAGCACCCGAAGCTGCTACAGTCTGAGGGGGTAACAATATTCAAAACTACTTCTGGTCCACCTTCCTCAGCAGAACTGCTTCCGGTCCACCTCTCCTTTCCTCGTAGGAGGGCTAGGGTAGAATCATACCTGGCAGCTGCAATTTCCTCTCCTGCCTCTCCGCCAATCGCATGCTGTGCAGGAGAGCCTTCCTGGTAGTTTCAGGAACCAGGGTGGGTCCTCTGTCCTTAGTTGTCCTTGTCTGAGATATACATTTCCTGCTATGTGGCAAAAAAGGCAGATCAGACATCTCGTCCTTCTACCGAGATCTCCAAAGCACTGATAGGGTGCCTACCCCACATGTGATCATCAACTGTGCAAGAACACCTGAGGATTTTTAAAAAATTATTGTATTCATGATCTTCATTTTTATCTCATAATCAAACATCTGGATAGGATAGGCACTGCAAACCCTCAGATTGGGGAAATGAGCCACCCAAGGTCACCTGATATTTTAAGAACATCAGCATCCAGCCCCTGGCCACTCCTTCTGATTTTGAGAGGGTGAATTCTTTACTCTCTATTTACCTCATCCAGGACCTGAAGTCTACAGTTCTCGGGACAAATTTTTATTCTAACCAAAGCATTCAAATGATGTGTGGGAAGGTCATCAGTGAAGGAAGTAAAAATTCTGGACTCTCTGAGTTGCAGTGATATTTTTAGAACGTGGTTGCTATAACCTCATAAAGAAGCACCACCGTAGGAATCCACATTGAACATCTGAGCAGTTGCAAATACCAATTCCTAAAAATGTTAACAACCAGAAAGAAGAGAAGTCTTCCCCTTGTTACGACTTGATTCTCCACAAGGCAGAATTTATCAAATATTGACCTGATACTCCAGCAACTAATGGAACCTGCTCCTCTCAAGAGAATATTTTATATAAACAGGGTCAAAATGGGATCTGCCTACATTGGGTCAAGTTTCCTTTTATGAGCAAGTAGAGCCTCGGCTACTCTAAAGTATTAAACCAGAAGCCTTAAAGTTCCAGCGCAATGTGAATACTTGGGAAAAGCAATGCTCATAGCTTTGAAGTTGAAAATCACCATTTCAAACAAATGATGGGTGCCTTCAGTCAACAGATCTTTGCTGAGTACCTACTATATGCCGGCCACTGTTCCAGGTGCTCAAAATATGTCAGCGAACGAAACAGACAAAAATCCCTTGCCCTCGTGGGGAAAAAAAAAATGTATATATATATTGGTTAATTGATTTGATAACAACATCCTGGACCTTTGGACCTCACGAAGATTGTTACCAAGACAACCTTCTTCCTTTTCTCCTGCCATGTTAGTTTCCAAGCTTTGCTTACCATCAAAAGCACTTTAATACGCACTTGGAAGTAGTGATAAAAAATGGCAACAGTGACCTAGAACACTGGTCTTCTGTTTCTTCAGGGCTGAAATTGTCAACTCAGTGAACTAGTGAAAATCCCAAATGTTATGTTTGGAGTTTAGTTCAGCCAAACCTACCATGAACCAGTTCCAGGAACCAAGGGTACACGTGAGAGTCAAAAATCTCTTCAGTCGGTCTTCACACTGGTACCCATTCCATCCCTCCTGGTATTCGACTTGAGACCACCAACTCCCCTCCACAGACCATGCCCACACGGGGGTGGAAATGAGCCTTTGGGGATATGGTTGGATGTCAGCCAGCCATTCAGAAATGAAAGCAGGCTAGCCTCTGACCAACCTCCCCCGACCCCCCACCCCCAGCCACCCTGTTCCCTAAGATGTAGAATGGCTTGCCTGTGCTCACATTTCTTTTTTCCACCTTCATTTCCATTTATCTTTATCAGTGGATGTCTGGAAAACCTAATTGCTGTTATTTCCATCTTGAACAGGCTAATGGGTATCAAAGAAGGAAAAGCTTTCTTTCCCCTTTTTATTCTGAATTTACAAAAATAATAATAATGATGATAATACTAAAGCAACAAAATAAAAGCCTGTATTGATAAGGGAAATATAAGTGGGTCTCCCGCTTTAACGAAATTTGCTTTCATTAAAACAGAATCTACAGCGTAGCCCCTTGATTACTTTGGTGTGTTGCATTCACCAGCATAAATAAACCTCCTGCTTTTGAGCCGGGAAGCCCTGCTATTTTAAAGATGAAAAAATTTCAGCTTCTGGATGGCTGCTTTCATTTAACACAGCTTCAAATGAATTTATGAACTGTTCTATAATGTTTTCTGCATACACCAAATGGCAGACTTTAGGCAGAAACCCAATATATGTTTAGTTAGTATATAATAAACATAATATTTACATGGGCTATGCACTGTGTTAAGAATCAAGAGCAGTTGCTCTATAAACTGTTATTGAATTCTCTAACATAGAGCCCTAACCAAGTAGTCCATCAAGATTCCAGAAGAATTTGGGGGAAGAGACCCTGACCTACTCCAAGTGCACACACACGTGTGTGTGTGTGTTTGTTGGCACACGTGTGGGGACACGCAAACCTATGTCTCCTTCATTAAAAAAAAAAAAAGCTCCTTAATCAAAACCTTGACAACAATCTCATTTTTCTTTGGTGGCTAGGATGACAATGTAGTTTAAGTTATTGTTTTTAACTTAAAAGGTGTCTCTGTGGTTTTGAAGAATGTTTCAGGAGCTTAAAAAAATTTTTTTTTAAATCCCAGTAGATAGAAAAGGCAGTTCATTTCTTAAGCAATAAACAGAAAGCCGGGGGAGGGGTGCTGAATAAGCATGCTTATATGGAATTTTTCTTTGAAAAGCCCACTAGTTAGGCACTGTAACACTTCAGTTGATATTTCTACAGTGCAAACACGATAGTGGAAATTAAGTTGCCCTAGCAAATTCAGTTTAGTGGGAATTTGTTATGAATAAAATGCTGCTGTTGGCTTTAGAACATTGAATTTATCCACCAAATAATATCTTAGAAATATCACTTCAGAAGAAATCAGCTCTAAATAATTGATAAATTTGGTTTGTTTAGAAACCTTTTGACCTCTGTAATAGAAAGTAAAAACACATTTCAGTTATTAAAGTCACATATATTCCCTCTGGTAGGGGGAGCTTTTAATTTTAAGCTGGGCTCTGTAGGGGCCATTTGATAAAGCTTAGAGAAATTTTTCAACTGCTGCTGTTGGATTTGGGTCAACCTCCTTTGGGAAAATGGAAAAAGATAAATTTGTTGCTTTTCATCACCCACAAGAAAACTTCAGAGATTTAAACATTAAGACGTATTGGAAGTGAAAGATGGTTTTTTTGGGGGAGCGCCTTCTGACTTCCCCCCATCCCCAAACTCTCTCTTTCTCCCTTTTCTCTGGAAAGAAGGCTTCAATGTTTGTGCTGTTAAAATAAAGAAAATGAGAATCACTTCCTATTAATGTAAGACGTTCTTTTTTAGATAAGAGCCGTAGCTCTTATTGGCCGTATTTAGAGCAACTCTGTTTTGTAGAGAAAATAGCAAGAGACTATTTAAAGTGATTTCTAACTGCAACATTTTCAAACTGTATTTTCAAATACACTTATTTAACAAATAATGTTATTGGCTATTTCTCTTTTACGATCCAGCATATCTTAGTGAATGCTCTCTGACGTGGCTTTCCACGTTGAAAAAATGCACAGGTAATGCAAAGGATTTACATCTTACAACATTATCATCAATATCATTAATACATATTTGAAAGCACAACCCTTCTCTATAATGAAGAAACGAGGAAAGTAAAGAATTCGTCTCTGTTGTGTTTATGTAAGACATGTGCTCAAATTACACAGTGCAAGTAAGTGGATTTTTATGAGTTATTTATAAATGCCACGTTTTAAGAAGGTATGTCGGAATTGTTTCTAGGACCTGCGTGCACCAAGCACAGTGGCAATGGTGTTTGGACATTATTTTATTACACCCTGGGCTTGTGAAGGCCAGGAATGTATCTGATCTCTATTATGTACTTTAAGAACCTAATTTGCCCTTTTTTTGCCCAATAGATGGTTGAAATGCACTGGCCTTCAACAAAGAGCTCATCCCTCAGCTTGACTTGGAAGCCACCTGACTGAAAGAGTATCTGGAATCCATATGGAATGACGCAAGGAAAAAATATACATAAATAAGCAACTTTCTTATTTCTCAAGAGAGTATGAAGAGGTGGAAGATTTGAGAGGAGGAAGGAAGAGAAATGGCTGAAGGAATCAGGGTGAGCACAGAGCTCAGTGTCTGAGGAATGAGAGTCCAACAAGTGCCAGACAATGGGACCATTCACAAAAATAAATACCCTCGTTTCCCTGGATTTAAAAAAGGTACTCCAAGAAGCTCTGAAACTCAGTAGGACCATAAGACCCTAGTGCATCAGTGCCTTCAAGGCAATGGACAACGCTCCCCACCGGCTTCTTCTCCATGCACTATTACATGATGACATAATGGTCGCATGACTGCATCCCGCTCCCTTAGAAAGAAAAGAACCGTGCTTTGTCTTTATCATCTGGGATGCGTGCTTCCTCAGCATATATTTATTTAGATGTTTATCTTTAGGAACCAACTGGCTAAAACTAAATGATGTGTGTCCCAATTCACATGGAAAGGAGGATTCTGAAGGACCAGTGCCCACACTGATTAGGTTGGTGATTATAAAAAAAAAAAAAAAAGTTAGAAAATAAGTCTTGGTGAGCATGTGGAGAAATCGGAAGCTTTGTGCCACATAAAGGGGTGCAGCCACTGTGGGAAATACTATGGTGTTTCCTCAAAAAAAATTAAACAAAATTACCATAAAATCCAACAATTCCACTTCTGGGTATATGCCCAAGGGAATTGAAATCAAAGACTCAAACAGCTGTTTGTATGTTCTTTTTAATATTATGGACAAGAGCCAAAAGGTGGAAACAACCCCACTGTCTTTCAACATATGAATGATGAAACAGATGTGGTCTATACATACAGGGGAATATTATTCAGCCTTAAAAAGGAAAGAAATTCTGATACGTGCTACAACATGAATGGACCTTGCAGACATTCTGACATTAAGACATTATGTTAAGTGAAATAAACCAGACATGAAAGGACAAATAGTGTGTGATTCTACCTGTATAAGGTACCTAGAGTAGTCAAATTCATAGAGGCAGAAAGGAGAGTGGTGGTTACCAGGGACTGAGGTGAGGAGTTTAGTGGCCAGGGTCGGGGGGAGGAGGAGCAGTTAATGTTTAATGGGGATAGGGTTTCAGTTTGGGAAGGTGGATTGGTTCTGGAGATGGATGGTGTGATGGTTATACAACAATGTGAACTGCACACTTAAAAATGGTGAAAATACTAAACTTTTTTATGCATGTTTTATCACGGTAAAAAACACACAGCAAAGGACCAGTGCCACTATTCACTGAAATCTCATGATAAAAATCAAGAAAAATCAAATGTGAACAGATCTTTCTGTTCAAGCCAATTAAAAAAAAAAAAAAGCATGTCCAAAATGATAAGCCCTATTTAATATTTTTGCTGCCTACTCGTCTGTTTCAGATTCTCTTTTCTGTGACATCTGTCATGTTGCCTTGTCTAGACCTAGCCATGTGAGAGGGCTTCTGGTATTCTTCTTGACTATAAAGATGTCTCTCCAAGTCCACGGGCTTGGGTTCTAATAAGTCCTCCATATGTTTGGGACATTTTCATCTGTTCTCAATTTACTAAAAATTTTTATCACGCATGAACAGTTTATTCTACTAAACTGATGAATCAAATTTATTTGTTTCTCTTCAAGGACATCAGTGTTGTTTGGTCTCATTTGATTACAAAGGTTTTTAGGATATTCACATGGGCCTAGTTTTCTCGCACTTAAAATGAGCTGTAGGTTTAGTCATAGGAAAGTTCTTCTGATTAATTTCCACAGGTTGAATGTCCTCATCTCTGGTGTCAGAATTTTCAATGAGCCCAAGCATTTATCACAAATCTATTTCTCTTTCCTTGTTTCCCTTCGTTCTTGTACCTGTGTTCAGTAGAGCATGCCTATCTTGTACCTTTGTTTCCTTAGCATTAATTCACAAATGATTTAAAGTTCTGTTACCCAGGGACAGATCAAACCTGGAAAAGAGGGAACTGGCACTTAGGACTCAATGCATTTGTTTTTTTAAAGGATTTCAAAGTGAAATTTTATAACTAGTTTGTTCGTATGTCTCAGCTGTGCCCAACCAACATCACTAATGTCTACCTTGCGTGGTGTCAATGTGAATTAAAATTAAAATATTCTTTATGTGACCAGAAAATAAATTCATGGTCATTGCAGATGCTTGCTACATAAGCAATTTATTTTTTTTTTCTATTTTCTATAGCTAATTCTAGCTAGATCAGATGAAAGGTACTATTTGGGAAAAATCTTCATAGCTCTCCTAGACAAGCCAGCCTTTGATGAGCGCCCTGGTGCCTAGTTACATGCTTGAAATTTGTTGCCTAATCATTTGACCCTGAGTCCTGCTCTTATTACGTCACTCACTCACTCAACAACTCCTTTTCCCTCAAAAGATTTTTTTTCTGTGTTCACAAACTCCTGGTTGTGAAACATGAGTTCAGTGTGGAGGGCTTCCATTTAGATGGCACTTCGTTTAGCGGGAAGAAAGGTTGCATTTTTCATGTTTCTCTATGCACACATCTTTATGTTTTATCAAAAAAAAAAAAAAGCTAGAATAGAATGAGTTCTTTACTTTCAAAAATATAATAAAAGAACATGGTTCCATCAGAAAAGATTTTATTTGACTTCTCTTAAATGACATACATTGTATTTGTATGCTATTTCTATCCTATTGTAATCTGCAAAGTATGTGATGAAAGGTATCCCATTCCTCTTCAAACCCACATTAGAAGCATATAGGTAAAGCCTACATTCATGGTTTGTTGGATTTATGGATTCATAGGCAATCCTCATAATTGCACATGTAGACCTACTTTTTCAACCAATGTCTAGTCTAACTTCCCACTGGATGTTTTATTTGAAATGGTTATAATTTCTTCCCTGTACACTCCCCAAACCATGTATTTCTTCCCTAGGCAAATCAGGAAGTCTAGTCCTGCCAGTGGTATACTATGATCCTAGTCACCCCTTCTGGTACCATCTTGGATTTATTCTTTACCTTCAATATTAGTCCAATGACATTATGTTGTCATTAATTCTGTACTGACTGCCTGGCAGTCTCTCTGACGTTTCCAAAACTATCCCTTTCTCTTCATCTCCCCTGACATCCTAGTTCAGGTTCAGGTTCTCTTCACCTCTCCCCTGGTTGACTGCAGGTTACCTGTAGTTGTCCCTTCTGCTCCTGGCACCTCCCACCAACCACCACACACACACACACACACACCAATAGACATCAAGCCCACCAATATCTAAGCAATATCTTGAAATGCTCTCTTTCTTTAAGTCATGCTACTACACGGAAGCACTCACTGATTCACATTATATCACCTCAACTCTAAGCTCATTTTCTTAATTACTGGGCATTTATTAAATGAAATACCTATGGAGACTCTTCATAACCTGGCTTCCTGTCTTTCCAACCTGCTTACCATGACCACCCAGTCGATAATATGGACTCTGTCTAATGGTCTCCATCATAATATGGACTCCAGATCAGGCTGGACTCATTCCTGCCTCCACACCATCTCTCGTGTTCTTTCTCCACCTCTAGTCCTCTCTATTTTTCCTGCCTTCAGACCAAATCCTTTCTATCTTGGAAAGCTTTCCTAATAAATCCAAACGTTACTGATGTCACATTCCCCTGGAAAACACCTAGTCAGTTCAATCCAATTTCATATTATTCTTTGTCACTGAGTACAATTTCTTGCCAACCAACTGATAGGCTCATTCAGATAAGAGTCTATCTTACATTCTTCTGTAACTCCTTTGAGGGTGCCCAAAGTGCTTCGTGTGTAGAGAAAATATGTTGGTTGATTAATTACTTAGTTCCCTTCCATTTGTCCTACTGTATGCACTGTATGCACTAGGAAACTTTATTCATAACCATATGTCCTTTAGCTACTCCAGGAAAAGCAGGGGGAGCCAATAATATTAATGATTATTGAATAAGAACTGATAAGTCTTCGGGAGAGATAATGCAGCTGGATAGCTCCTACAGAAAGTCATTTGGCAAAAGTCAGGCCATATTTCTAGGTAGTTTGACACCCTCCCAAGATAAGGCACACTCTGGTAGACAACTATGTCTGGTATGAAAATACATTTTGGAGCTGTTGAACTGGGGTTCTTCTGATTATTTGCCTATTCAGGATTGGAAATATCCATTAATGTTTGAATTAATAGGGTGGGTAGGATTGTCTACAACTTCCCCGTGATTGAGATCTTGGTCCCAGCTCCCCGAATGATTTGCATGTGGAGACCCTGTCAATATGTTTCTGGAGAGTCTGGTGAAAAATGCAGGAATAAAGATCAGAAATTGCATTTCCTGCTTGGCTTAAATGAGGGGAGACTTGAAGGGTGGGAGTTGCCTTCCCCCTTGGCCATGAGACAATTGTATCAGAGTGTTCTGTTTTGTTCTGGCTGGATAGTGTCTACTTATCAAAAGCAGGAAATTGCATTTTAACTTGGATCTGTGGGATCCTGTCGGGGAGGGGTTGATCTGGTTAGGAGGGTGGAAGTGGGAAGAGGGCTAGGGCAGAGAACAGTCAGTACCAGACCTTTGCGGGGCCTGCGGCCATCAGGAGCTTGGCAGGAACAGAAACTGCATTAAAACAGAACGAAAGAAAACAAAAGACATGGGTTGAAGATGTGAGCAAGCATGTCCTCTCCAGATGTGAAGATACTGAGGAGCGATTTTTCTGAGCTAGAGGGGAACACTTCTCCCACTGTAGAGTTGGTGCACCCTTACCAGCTGCATAATATGAGCGCTGATTCATTTATAGCCCTGAAGAGGAAAGAAGCAGCAAAGTTGTATGATGCCGATTACAGGCATCATTGATACTGAGATAGGAATATCCACATGCTGTGAAAGAGCTTGGGGGGGAGGGGGAAGGGAGGGCAGATTTTGTGAGCGATCTTTTGTTTGTGTTCAGTTGATAATGAATGTGAGGATGAATTTTAGCTAATGAAAAGACAATGAGAACTATTAGGGAATTTTAATATACAGGAATATGAAAGCAAAATCGCATTTATTCACTCTTCTGTAAACAAAAGCAAGTAAATACTAATTGGACATTCAGCAATTAAAATTTGATCTAATAGAATGCATAGAAACTAGTTGATTCTTACCTTTTAAATAGGTGTTCAGAAAGCCTGAGATTCATCCATTTTCCAAGTGAAAGGTGTGCGTGTGTGTTGCAAAGACATGAAAAAAACAAAGACAGACTTCAGATTCTCAATAAACAAGTATGGACATATATATATACACACACACATACACATATATAGATATAAGGAACTGTGGAATCTGTTAGAAAGCAAAATAACATGAGAGAATATTACTAAAATTATAGCTAAAATCTAAGCTGGGAGAATGTAATCATTTGTCTTCTTCGACTTTTCATTCTTTTATATTCCTGTAACTCCGGCTACATTATAATTAACATTTTGACATTACATGTGAGTGCAAATAATAAGTTAAATACGCAAAAACACAGTTATATTTTCCCAGGTCTAAGTTGCTTTTCTCTCTGCTTGGCCATATTACAATAGTCTTTCAATAAGGAAGCCACTGGAATGGGTGTTCATGGTTGCTGTTATTCTTTACTTCACCGTAACTGATATTCCATCTTCTGTAATAATGTTAAAGAATTGCAAATCGGAAAATAAACCAATTCCACTAAGATTTATCTTCATTTGAAAACGTTCTGTATTTGAGACTGCTGTACACAGACTGCGAACCAGATATTTACTAGGTAGATTTTCCATAGCATATTTCATACAAAACTATATAGGCAGAGGATATTTTGAAGGTAGAATCAAAAGAGAGAGAGAGAACTTCTTCAGATGGAAAGTGGTTTCAGTGTCATTTTTAAAAATGTTAATGCTTGTAAATCTATTTAATTAAAATGTTAAAGGCCTGGACTCCATTCTCTATTGTGATACTTACAGCCAGAAAGACTGAAATTAAATCCTCTAACATTATTTTCTTCATTTCGCCAGCACTTGCCTTCCCCTGGAAGTGCCTAGGCTTTATTTTTTTATTTACTTACATCCCCAACAGCTCTGGTTAAAACATAGTTAATGTACCAACTGCAATTAGCCAACTGTCAAAGTCTCAACTCCCAACCGTTGATAAGCTTCATTTAACTAATTTGAGAAGTGGAAGTTTGATTTTTTTTTTCCAGGAAGGTAGCTTGTTTCCTTATTTCCTGTCAAGAGAGCCAAGTCCTGTGACCTATGGTTAAAAGGGCTCTTTGTAATTAAGACAGGGAGTCTCCAAGTGAACAGTTCTCACAGTAGGAGGGAAAAAAATTAAAAAGAGAGAGAAAGAGAGACAGAGACAGAGACAGAGGAGGAAGCATGACACCGCTTAACGAAGTAATGGGAGCCCAGCCAATGCCTGGTCCCCTCTGCTGCTGAGCCCCGCGCGGTCTGGACACCTTCAGCCCCATTGGTTCTCAGTCCATTTCTTGGAGCGCCGAGTCTATTAAGACCTTGGCCAGTGGGCCTATCGCAGGACATACTCCCTCCGCGGCACGCGTGCATGGACAACCAGGAACTGATCAACCGTGTTATATCAATAACATTCTCACACCAGGTTGTGTAAATTGATCTTTTACAATTTCTCTCGGTGACAGTCTCTGTAACCAACAAGATAAATCATTCCTCCTGTGGCTTTTTTATTGATTGCTGAGACCTGTATAAAAATTACACTGCTCAAGCTGTGAAGTGAACATCCTCATAAAAGAAGACTTTTTATTTACAATCAAAATATGTTTGGGCCCAGATCAAGTGCAGATTTACTAGCTCAGAACTACGAGAACAGTGAAATTTAACAGACTTAGGGAAAACTAGAAATTCAAAAGAAACACCCCCCCCCGTCACCAAAAACCAACCATCATAAACTACAAGAATACACACAACATGCCTCAAATTAAGACCACTCTTTTTTTTTTAAAGAAAAACTTTACACATTTGAGTTTAAGCTTAACAGTGAACAGAAAGCCATCTGCTAAAAAAAAGAAAAGAAAAAGTGCCACAACCAAATTAATCTTTGCGATGAATTTTATAAACTACACAAATTGCCTTGTGATAACACCCCCACCCAGTTCTTGTTGTAAGACTAAAAACAAGAGCCTGGAGCCCTTTTTGTCTGGTCAAAAAAGCTTTGGTAGCTTAGACAAAATCATAGAAAAAGATACACTTCGGAGATGAGACTTCATCCTTTTTTAAAAAAAAGTTTCACTCCCATGATTTTACAATCATGAAAATATCTTCAGCTCCCCTACAAGAGTAATTTAAAATTCTGGAGGACTTAGAATTTTTAAACGGCGTTGCAATACAGACAATTGATATCTTTGAATACACATTTTTACACAAATCGCATCTTGGAATGTAAACTTTCTTTTCAACCCTATATTCTACTAAAGACAAGAACACAATTGCAGTTTGAAAGCACTGTGCTGAGGAGAGTCTTAAAGTGACAACTCTGCGCACAGCCTTCCTGAAACTTCTTGCCTTCAGCTTTCCTCCGGGTGTGCGATTTTAAATCACCTGCTAATCAACACGGTTCCTTCCTGAGGCAGAGTCACAGCTCGAGCTCCAGAATCCACTTTTTTGAAAAGTACAAAAGCAAAATGTTCAATATTTTTTGCATCATCTCATAGGATGAGTTAATGATGTTTATAAACTGAAGAGAATTACCCTAAGTTATGGCTGCCTGAAATAGCTTTCCAGGCATGCCCTGTGAGGCGGGTATTGTGTTCGATTCAAATAGCATTTCACAGACCTAAGAATCGGAGCATAGCCTTTTGTATACATCTAAGAGGGGAGGACAGAGATGGTTCTTTTTTGTCCCTTCCCCTTGAGCCTTTGCCCGGTTTCTCTGAAGCTAGGCTCTTTATTTGCAGTTTTAGAGGAGGCCTTTTCAATGGAACAGGCCAAAGAGGCGGGCGGGGGAGAGAGAAGGGTGGTTTGGGCTCGGGTTCCTCACTTTGCTGGCCAGGAGGGAAGGTGACAGTGTGACCGTCTGGAGTTGAGGCTCCCTCACCTCTTTGTGAGACACTTTCACTCGGAAAGAGCAATAGCAACACACACATTCCGGACAGGCAACGCTAAAGAGGAAAAAGCAACTGGCTCTCGAAGCCCTGCTAGAAAGGGGCTTGCTGCACACAGCGGATGCGTCCTCGTTATAAAGAAACATTTGCAAGAGCTCATCTCCTAGCGACTGGTTCACTGCTCAGCCCTGCTTCTGCCTTCCTCCCCGTGGCCACCGGCCCAGCTCCTGGCAGGGCAGGGTTCAGCCTTCTGTTTACATCTGGGCAATCCTTGCCCCTGTGCACAAAGACCCACTGTGCCCAGGTTCACCGACTGTCTTTTGGTTCTTTGTAACTCTTGATTGAGTTCTTTGGAAGGGTTTCTCGCTGCTTCCCCCAGCACACTTCCTATGGGTATTGACAGCCCCCGCCAAAACCCCCGTGAAAAGGACTACAGCCCCGAGGGGTCCGGGGGGCTCGCGGGTTCGGGTCCCCCCCGCCCTCCCGGCGGCATGGGAATGCCGTGTGCCCAGAGCCCACTCGGAGGCACATCCTCTCCATTTCTCCTCGCCTGCGAAAGTGACACGTCTGCGGCCGCACATTGTCGCCGATTGTGGGAAAGGGCCGCCCGCCTTTCCGCCGCTCCCGGCCGCCCTAATGAGGGAACAATCGGGCTCCCCGGAGCTGCCGGCGGGGTCAGGCCCGGCGCCCCGCACAATGGGCGCGGCGCCCGAGCCCCTGACAGCGCCATAAATTGGCGGTGCAAAGCTGAGCGCTCGGTGGTCCCCCGGAGGAAAGAGCCGCCGCCGGGAGCGCGAAAAGACGAGTCCGGGAGCCCGCCAGGGAGCCAGTGGTGTTTTTTCCAGATCACCTTGCTGGAACTTAGAGTAGCAGAGGTCAGACGGGAGGGACAATAGCAGGGTCCAAGGGTGAACTCCGGGGGAGGGGGGACGCTGAACCCGGGCTCCCAGGTCGAGCAGTATGAATGGGTGGGAGCTGAAGTCGGGGGGCCCAAAGAGGCCCCAGAGTCGGAGGATCGCAAGGGCCAGCCTGGCCCAGAAAGCCCCCTTCCCCCTCTCCACCCCAGAGAAAGGAATGGCCCAGAATGAAGAAGAGATTTCTGCTGCTCACAAAGGATTTTCTTTTTTCTTTTCTTTTTTTTTCTTTTTGCTTCTTGCTTTCTTTTTTGAAAGATATTTGCACAGATCTTATCAGATAGGAACAAGATAAGAAAACCACTAGGTGTGCACTTTTTTGTCCTGGAAGATATACATACGGTGAAAAGTATCTTTTGAAGTTTTGTTTTTTTTTTTTTTATTGTAAACCAAAACAGTTTTGGAAGAAAAAACAATAATTTTTGTTCAATCCCAGAGAAAGAAGTGACTGAGGGTTGCTCTTTCTGGTTTTCATTTAGCATCAATATGGGGTGGGGGTTTTTTGTTTGTTTTTTGTTTTTTGTTTTTTATCTCTCCAGGGAACAGATAGAGAAAAAGAAGGGCAACTAGCTGGAGAGAGAGAGGGAACCTTATATGAGCAGGATTAGGTGAGCTTTTAACTGGAAAAAAAATTGTATTTGAAAAAAAAAAATGTTTGCCAAACTCACATCAACAAATGTGGCCAGATATCTGGTTTTAATAGGATGACTCCGGAGTTTCGGTCTATTGCAGGCTTGGGGCTGCCAAAATCCTCCACCAATCATGACCTCCCCAAACTCACGAATTTCAATTAAATGAGCCCAAAGAGTTGACTGCTAGGCATGGTCACTATTTACCGCCGAAACTGCGTTTGGACACCCTGTGGTTGTCGGGGTTTCCCTCTTTTTCTTAATTCTTTTGGAGATAAGACTATGACCCTATAGAGGACAAAGGGTCAGTGGAGTACTGGGCAGGGGATGACCATGTGGGTTTACTGTTATCCTGAGTGAGAAAAGACTCGGCCCAACACTGTGCACTTCGTGTACCTCCCTGCCTGCCCCAGCTCCCAACTTCTCTCTTTAAAGGTCTAACTCACATCCCATAAGGAACGGCGCAAGGCCCAAGCTATGCTGCTAAAAAATATTTATATATGGGTTTGCAAAGATGGCCCTCCCTGGTCTCCCTGGAGCCAGGACCCCTCGGTTTCCACTGCCCCAGGGCATGGTGCGGACCGTGCAGTGGCCAAGCCTCCCCTGCCCACTGCTTCAGGCACCCTCCACGGAGACAGGAAACCACAGAGAAGAAGCAGGGATGTTATCTGATCCACCTGCCCCACCCCCACCCCCCACCCCGCACCCCAGAATCCAGACAGAGGAAGCCTACTGGTAATCCCATCTCTCAGCTTCCCAGCTTTGTGGAGTCCACAGGGAGTGTGGCCACACCAAACTGGAGGTGGTGGGTGGAAAGGCAGGGAGGAGATGGGGAGATCACAAGAGAGAAGGTAGTTATGCTTTTATATAAAAGATACGAACCACCTTTGGTTTGATTGATTGATTTTCTGCTTTATTGTTCTCTGAAATCTAAAGCCTAAAGTTGCCTAAAAGAGGGTGAATTATTCTTCTTACCTCACTTTTCCTGGTATAGGAGGAGCACTGTGGAATAAGGAAAAAGGAAACGTGTCTGAGTAGCCTCTCCAGGAAGCAATGTGACCTAACATTCTTCGTACCGAACCAAAGAATTAGATAAATATGTATTTAAGGGTTATCCCTGAAAGTTTGAAAAAGAAAACTTACTTGTAAGGTAAATCGGATTGAGTTTCCCTCTTAATCTGATTACCTTGGAATACATGGCTTGCTTCCTGAGGGTGGGTAATAATTGATAACTTCTTGGGGCAGAGAGTAACTGAAAAACCATTTGGAGGCAAAAACCAAGGTGTATGTTCTAAATTAGGGCTCCAAATTAAGTTGGACAACAGTTTTGTTTACATTCTTCAGGTGCTTTCTAAAGATTCCTATTAAAAAATCACATTTTCTCATAATTTATCTAGAAAGAGAAGCCAAACGCACATCTTTCAAACTAGGAAAAACTAGTCACAAACAGTATTCCAAATAAGACAAACACAAATTTTCTTTCAAATAGAAATGGGGCTATGGGAGAGTGGGAGATACTCATTTCTAAGTTACAGCCTGTTTTTCTTTATGAATACAACACTGATCCTCAGAGGCAAACCCAAGTGAAGAATTCCGTAACTATTCCCAAAATCTTATGTTGAAAACAATACTAGGTCAACACTTTAGCAGGACATTGCAAAGTGTTCTTGTCCCTGAGACTTGGAGCTGAAAAACCTTTTTCCACTAACAACCTGTTGTTTTGACAGTTTAATAGTGTTGCTATTACCTGGAGTGGTTAAAAAAAAAAAAAAAGTCTGAATGGAAAATAAATTTGAGGGATAAGTTGAAATTAATATCCCTACAGACTTTCCATTGTACATTGTTCATCACTCAAGACAATTAAAAAGAACTTTGAAATCACAGCACTTATTTGTGATACTAATATCTATTCTTCCCCTCTTATTATTGAAACATATGTGATAGAGGAAAGTGCGTGGTTATCTTATACACCTGACTGCATTTCCCAACCCCTAAGGGAAAAACCTAGATACACTTCTGGATTCTTCAATGGTCCCACTTCGTTGTTCCATGTAAAAAGCTTGAATGATTTCTCCATTTCCCACCTGCTTCTAGGTTGTTGAAATAATACATTTAAAAAGAGAAAGACCAAATGGAATGAGAGATATTATTATTCCAACCTTGTATTATAAGCATGTCACATGTCCTAGAAGAATTGTTCATGTGGTGAAGGAATAATAAGAAAGAAAACACAGCCAAGAGGCCCTGTTGCTGAGTGTTCTCAACAATGGACAACCTCTAAGGATTCTCGCCTGCAATCCTGGCTCTGTCATCAATTCACTGTATGCCTTTGGGTAAGTCACTTAACCTTTCTGGGTCTCAATTTCCCTGTGGGCAAAATGGCGGTTATTATAATAACCCTCTTACCAGTATTTTGCAAAGAACAATGATTACAAATGAATGCAAATCATCTTGTGTGTGTTAAGAATGACATACAAGTGCTAAGAAATAGCATAAGCTTGTAGTTCACAGTACACTTTTCCAAGAACAACAGGCGGATATTGCAAGCATGGAATGATAACAGCGACCACCGAGCAGATTAGAATCCTTTAGAAAGAATTCGCAATTAGTCACTGGAGCAAAATGGGGAAGTAGGAAAGGAGAATCAACTCTCATTTTTTTAATATGAATTTTGTCAAAAGTGATTTGGATGTTACCAAACCAGAAAGTGTGCTTAGTATAGTTAACTTAAAATTGTTGTAGAAATATTAAATGTTATATATTTTATATGTAGAAAATAGATACACAACTTAGAGGGGGAATTTATTTATTTATACACAACTCAGAGGTTTAGTATTTATAGCGTGTGTCTTGTTCCGTGATGAAGGAGGGTTTTACATGTGGCTTTGTAAGAAGAGGGCAGATATGTAATGATTAACTACATGTTCAGTAATGCTTTATTTAGTTTGCTTCTGAAGAACAACAATTACCAGATTTAAAGACAAATTATATTTAAAAATGTACTTAAAGTCATATTTTTTTTATTTTTATAAAATCTCAAAACTGGAGAAAAATGTCAAATGAGGAACGTGTAGAATATTTATGGTAACAAAAGGTTAATATCGTGCATACAGACAGAATTATCACAACCCAATAAAGAAAATGAAGAACTCAGGGAAAAAAGGAGAATTGATATGAACAAGCACTTAGCAAAATAATAGATACAATTGTCCAACTCACAAAGAGGTGTTTAACTGCAATAAGAAATTAAAGTTAAAATACCCTGTGCCATGCTTCAGGTCATAGAGAATACGCTAATACTTCCTGAGGAAATAACCACAAATAATTATTAAACACTATAAAAAGTGCTGTGCCCTTTATCCCAGCTACTTCATTTCTAGAAGTTTGTGTTAAAAAAAAAAAAAAGTCATCATTGTTCCCTATAAGGATGATGATGATAGCATTGCTCCTTACAGCGAATAATTACAAACAACTCTAAATCCAAAACAATGGGACAACTAGTTCAATAAACTCTGGTATGTGCATAAAATGCATTATGATATAACCAAGAGAAAAGATGTGGTGGTGGCTACAAATTCATAACAAGTAGAAGGATATCTAGATACAAAAGTGGGTGAGAAACAACATAAAGGGTATGATTGTACTTTGAGGAAAGAAGAGACAGGTTGGATGGGCTAGTTTATGTTGTGATATTACAAATACTTAAGGATTTAAGTGGCTTATGACAATAGATGTTTAATCCTCACTTGCATTTCGGGGTCCTCTTGCAGCAACGGCGACTCTGCCCCACTCTGTGACGTCACTCTGTGATTCAGGGTGAAGGCGCCACCATCTGAAACGTGGCCGACCACCACCAATCACTGTGGCAGAGGGAGAGAGCTCCACTGTCCAAAAGAGTAGCCTACCCACATGCAGCTTTGAGTCCATGAAATGGGGCCTGTGTGAATTTAGATGGTTCTAAGTCTAATATATGCACCTGATTTCAAAAAACTTGTAGAAATAATAGTAATAAAAGAATATAAAATACCTCATTAACCTTAGTTGAGTACATGTTGAATCTATTTTGAATAGCTTAGGTTAAAGAAAATAGCTTGTGAAAATTCATTTCACCTGTTTCTTATACTTTTTTAATGTGGCTCCTAAAAAACTTAAAATTATGTATGTGACTTACATTCATGTGAGCTCCAGTGGTCGAGAGTGTCTTGAACTATCAATTCAATCACCTCATTGGCTAGAATCAGTCACATGACCCCCCCCAATCACAAGAAGGCCAGAGAGTATAATCCTACAATGTACCCAGAGGCAGCAAATTGAAAATATTTGGTGAGTAGTCCTAATAAGTGCCACAGAAAGAGAGAAAGTTTGAGGGGATGCACAAAGTCTGAAGAGTACATTTGAGATCATCTGTGCTAAATACAGTTTACTCGCTATAAGAAAATTTACTTGGAAGCCCTTGGAAGTGCCTTCAAGATCTAGCCAGTCTGCCTCTAGAGCAACTAAAAAAGTTATGTGATGGCCTTGTAACACCTGATGGAGAGAAAAATGCTACATATATTAAGACACTGTAGGCAGAGAAGAAAAAAGGACCAGCAACGATCTGAAGAAAAAAAAGTCAACACACACACAAGGGCAGACATTTGCAGAGATGACATGTGGATTTGCTATTGAGCTGTTCTTCACTGCGCAATTCCGTGCAGTATGGATGCCCCAAGATGAGAAGCAACAAGGATGGGCTGAGTCCTGGACGCTGTTCTCCTAAGGAAAGCTGAGGGGTCAGCAAATGTATGTTTGTGTGCAGATATGTCCATACTTACTGGAAAACCTCAAATTCCATACTCCAAAAGCTTTGTCATCTTCATCACTTGCTAATGGGATCCCATGTGATTTAAAATCCATTCTTTTTGCTTATTTCTATTGTCAGGTCATCTTCAAAAAACTAATGATATTCGAAATTCCTTGTCATACTCTTTGCTCAGGACTCAAAGCAATAATGCAGCCATACTGATTTCAACTAAAGCAAGACAAGATAACGTAATGAGTACTCCAGAGGCAGGCTGCCTGGGTTCAAATTGCCAGCCATGGTTGCATAACCACTCTCTTCCTCCATTAATCCATCTGTAAAATGGGGATGATATCTGTATTTATTTCAGAGGGTTGTGAGCAAAAATCCAAATGTGTAAAGAAGTGAACACCCAGCTAGAATCTGTTACCAAATTTCAGTTTTCAAATTTACAATAAAGACTAAAATCAGCCGAGCTGTACTCCAATCTGCAGCTGGTATTTGGAGAAGCATTAGCAGAATTCCCTTCATCTTTGCTCATTCCTTCCCTTAAAAGATCTCCAGTTTGAAAATGCCATCTTCCCCCTTACATCTGCACAAGCCACTGACTTGTCAGGGGAAAAATACAAAGACTTCCACAATTTTGCATCTCTGTCTCCTGAATTAGTACTCCACTTCTGAATTTAAGGAACCAAAGCACCGTTCAGTGTTTTAAGAGTGAGTAAAATACATAAAAATTAGAATGGCTTTGACAAGTTAACATCAATTTGAACGAGACTAGAAAAATGAAATTCTGTAGATGAGTGTTTTCGTTTCAAATGGCTTTACGGGTTTTCAAACGGTTACACAATTTTGTTTCATTCCCTTCAAATTTACAAATTAATATTTTTAAGAGACGGAGTTAGTAACAAGTTGAGTTAAAACATATTAAAAACTATAAAGGTTCCCTCAATTGAAGTTCGGAATTTTGCTATATAAAACTGACTTAGAGTTACAATAAAAATACCAATATCGTGCAATAGTATGTTTGTATTTCTCAGTTCAATTGCTTTTTATTTTCAAACTGTAGGCCACTAAGACATGCCTGAGTGAAATTTCCTAGGAGCCAAATAATTAATCCAACATTTATCCAAAATGCTGAACTAACTTACATAATTCTTCAAATGAGTATCATACCTTGATGGTGATACACAAATTGTTTTCAACCTTAGGCTTAAAAAGGTATTATAAAATATTTTGATTAATCAAGAAGAACACCTTGTAATTTGTTACATGTGGAATGTAGCTACCCAACTCCCTGAATATTTTAACAAAATACTTGTAAGATTGCACCACCAAAACTGTACCTCCACCAACCAAGAGGGGAAAGATGGTGCCAACACCAACAGAAGGTAAGAGAAGGATAAATTTCGAAAGATTCTAGCTGTTTCTGTACCCTCCGCACCCTTAGAGGGAAATCAAGAATTGAAAGGGATTAGAGGCTTAAAGTTCAATTAAAATAAACACGTTAGACTCAATTATTTTACTATTTAGAGTGAAAAATTGCATTTTCTCATCAAATGTTTTGGTTCTTTGCCTCTTTTTTACTTTTTTGGTATGTGTGGTCTTATTTTAAAGTTCCATTGAGGCAATACGCATATGCCAGCCAGAAAATGCCGATATTAAGGGATTTTATTCATAACAGGCTAAATTTGTCTCTTGTGAAAGATAAAAGCACTTTGAAGTTGATGAGTCTATGATTTTAAGTAAAATCCTCATTCAAATGTGATTGGTTTATAGGTTTCACTCTGGTCAGAGTAATTGTGTTCTTCCTCTATATTATTCCAACCATAATAAAGCTGTTTATGCAAATGTGAAATGGTTGCTATTGCAAAATTTCTCCAACCACGTAAGGTTGCAATGTTAAGTTCCCATTCAAGATCAAAATTCCACATATTCACAACCTGCAAACATCCAAAATTCACACTCCGACATCTGTGTGGCTGCCAACTTCCACTGCAATTTATATCATGTTTTTCCAGAAGTGAAAGGAAAAAAAAACCTTGAGGTAAGTACAATTAAACAATGATAGTAAATATTTACCAAATGTTTGCTATGGCATACATTTTATTAATTGATAGCACTGAGAAACCACATTAGGGATACAAAAGCCTTCAAAGTTTGCCCACCACATGCCCAGTTCTGACACAAACCTTAAAGGTTTTTTCATCTGCAAGTTTGAAAGTTCTTTAGATTCCTTTTGTTACCTTCACTTGGAAAATTTTCTGATCATGTGTATTTTTGCATCCTTAATGAAACTTTTATTTTTCCATATTCCCTCTCATTGAAAAGTCAAAAGTTTCTATCACATCAACTACACTAAATACCTTCAAAATGAACAACTTAAATTTTACATTTATAAAAAATTATTTTCAGATCTTGTAAAAAGAGTTTAACCAATGTTCCATGCTTCTGTACCAACGTATATTAACAAAGTTAGAAATTGCTAAAACTCAGACCATAGTACCCATGGGTGACCGGATTTCTCTGCTGACTGCCTTTATCACCTCTGTAACTAGAACTCAGCTACATTTTAGAACCTCTGAATTTGGAGGTGAGCAAGGATGGCAGTAGGGATTTCAGAAACCGTAAAATTGTGGGCTGCTCAGATACATGAGCCGATTGCTGAGATCTGGGGAAGAAGGAATTTCAAGCTACATAAGAAAAATAGCTCTGGGGGTGCCTGGGTGGCTCAGTTGGTTGAGCGCCCCACTCTTGATTTCAGCTCAGGTCACGACCTCAGGGTCTTGGGATCCAGCCCCGTGTCAGGCTCCCTGCTCAGCGTGGAGTCTGCTTGAGACTTTCTCTCCCTCTCCCTCTGCCCGCCCCCACTCTCTCAAAATAAATAAAGTGTAAACAAGAAAAGAAAAACAGCTCT
The DNA here is from genome assembly GCF_011800145.1 of Mirounga leonina. Lineage (NCBI taxonomy): Eukaryota > Metazoa > Chordata > Mammalia > Carnivora > Phocidae > Mirounga > Mirounga leonina. Next base: position 75,442,253 of record NW_023270305.1, read on the forward strand.
GTGCCATACATCTGGTCACCCTCGGGTTTCCCAGTCTCCTTCAAGGCTTGAGCCTAGCCATTCTCAGTTACTATGTTACTATGACTCTGCACCCTGAAATTCTATTTTCTAGTGTGTTCACTACCAGATACAACTCATGATGCCACTTCTATAAGGTTTCCTCACCTAACATTTTCTACTCATCACTGTATCTCAAGAAACTCATTTATTCCCACCACATAATGTGTCGTAGGCTTTGTCCTGCCATTAACTCTCTGCGCTGTCCTTCATCGTGAAACCTCTCTGAGCCTCAGTTGGCTCATTTGTTCATATGAACAAATTATAATAAGCAATATCTTCATTGTTATTATCTTTGTAGATTCCACTGCACCTCATTCGCTGATGTAATTGTTGTTTAAGCAAACTGTGTCACTGCACCCTCCTGATGTAGAGTTTTTTCTTGCTTTGTTTTGACTTCTTTCTGGCGATATCTTCCCACAGGGTAACAATAAACACCACTGAGAAGTTGAGGCCCAAAAGTAAAATGCAGGAGGAATAAATATGAAGCCATGCATTTCAGTTTGAAAATCAGTGCCAGAGGTGGGGGGTTTATACATTTGACAGGCACTTTTTTTAGGTACCCACTCAGTCCAGGCAGGGTTCTGATAACACAAAGATTTTTTTTAAAAAAAAAGGCCTCATATTTAATAAGCTCACATGCTCACAGTATTGGCAAACAGAGGAGGAGAGATGACAGACACTTAAACAAATAACTAGAATGCTCATTGAAATAAGTATTATGATAGAACTTGAGTACCTATTCTATAAAAGCACAAAAAAGAAATAAATTTTACGGCAGTGGGGTGCAGATCTGGGACGCCAGAGAGAATGCTGGAAGAGGAAATGCCACCAGGCTTTTGGCCAGCAGTGGCCGTTAACATTGACTTACCCAGCTTCTCACTAAAACAACTGTGGAGACGGACAAGATAAGAATTCATACTATCACCACCTAATAAGTTAGAGCTAATAAGTCGCAGAGCTGGCCATAAAGCCAGGGACATCCTATGGTTAGCAACTAAACTATGCTGCCTTTCGGTCTAGTAAACGATCAGGTTCCATCCCAGCTAAGCTTATTATGCAATCGAGACATAGGACTATTAAATTTAAAAAGCACTTTTTTCCTTCCATGATATCTGTAAATAAAATAATATAGTGAGCATTTTTATTTCCCAAAACTTGTCATGATTTATGGCATTTTTATAAGAATGACCTAAACCACGTGGTATTTTTTTTTCTCTCTTTTAATTGGTAAAGAGTACTGAGGCACCCAGGGTAACTGTAATCTGTTGTTAAACTCCCCTCGGCAAGACTCCTCTGAGTCTTCCTGTGCCAGGTGATTCTCAAAAATTTGCACATACAGTATGCTCTTTATATATGCATGGAATAAAAGGACTCTAAGGAAGTACACTGAAATGCAGGGTGAAATTCTAGGACATTTCCCCCTTCCAGGCTTTTCTACATTTTTCATATTTCTACAAAGAGCACACATGTTTTTAAATCAAATAAATAGCATACACACTTGGGTTTTTTTATTCTATGGGATTATCAGTTTGCTTTTAAAACACCTAGAAAAAAATGAAACTAGCCAAAATGATATATAGAAGTATGGTGATTTTTGTTTTATTGCATAATTTATTTTCCCATATTTTCTGAAATGAACTTTTTCTTAATGTCCTAATTGGCATATTAAGAGCAAATGTCCCTGAGCAATAATAGGCAAGCAAAAGGGGAAGGAAGTTCTAGAAGAGCTCTCCATGCAGAGGAGGGGAGGTCTGAGCAGCCCTAGCCACAGGCTGGGGTACAACCTATCCAGAGAATGGCTCGGGGCCCAGTTAGACTAGAGAGAAAGAGAGAGAAGAGAGAGAGAGGGAGAGAGAGAGCCTACACCCTCGCAGGGTGGGAGAAAATGGCCCTGACACCCTGGTGGAAGGTATCTCCTCCAGAAAAGAATAGAGCTGCCCCTCCTGGAGAAAGAGAGGACAGCTAGGTGATGACTCTGCTTAGAGGCAGGGCGTGAGAAAGCAGCAGAAATGTCCACCCTAAGCTAAGAGAGGTGGGGAGGGTGAGTGGATCAGGGTGGGAACCGGAGAGCTGCTGCTGTTATAAGTGAAAAAGTGGACCAGCAGAGGGGCTGGCTTTAAAATTAAAGGCTGGGATGAGATGAGCAGTCTTTGGGAAAGGCATGAGCTGGCCGGGCTGGTGAACAGATGCGGAAGGGGGCGCGGCATCCAAACCCTGGGCCTAACCGGAATAAATATGAAGCCATGCATTTCATTGTTATTAACCGGACTGCTGACCAGCTGTGCACACGTGGTCAAGACCAGGCCTGCCTGCATCAGAGCTTCTTCAGAAGAACCTAGAGCCAGGCATTCTCTTTCCAAGCACAGCCTTCTCTCCCTCATTCACATCTGTCTAGTCACCCATTGAACAACCCAGGCGTTTGCTGTGAACTGTGCGGGGCGGGGGGGGGGGGGGGGGGGGGCGCTGGTACAAGGCATGCCCACTGAGTCAGAACACGCCGGTATCTTAAACAGATGCTCTCAAAGGCACCCTGGACAGAAGAAGAAAGGTGACGCTCTCAGATCCCACCGGTGAGCAACAATCCGTGTGTGTTCCTGAACCCCCACCAAATCATAGTTGACATAGCCAGGGTCTCCTGCACAACAACGAGAAGAGCCTGCAATTCCAAAGTCATTGTCACAGAGGAAGGTTCCTTCGTCTCCTCTTCCCTTTCAGGAAGATAGTTTCTGAGTTTCAACCACAAATTTATCTTTTTTTTTTTTCTTCAATCAAAGAAATAGCTCACTCCCTTTCTTGAAGTAAACTGCTTATTCTAAATTAACCCGAATTTTCAAAACCATCTCTAACTGAAAACTCCCCTGGAGCCTGGTAAGAACGGGACTCCCTAAGCATCTTGCCAGGAGTGCTTGGCCTCAGACAGACCGGGAATACCATAGTGCCCTTTATTACTGGGTTTCAGTATTTCCATTTTAAGCCCTGGTAAATACAGGGCTATGAGAGAAAAAAATTAATGGGAATATTTTCAAACCTTCGGAAAACTCAGGATTTGATATTTGGCAGGAAGGCTAAGAGGGTGGTTAAAGAAAAAAGTGAAAATACTCAAAACTTTCTTTAAGGTTGAGTTTGAGTCCAATTGACTCCACTCTTTTTTCACACTGGCCCTAGCAAGGGTGCATTTTTCCCCCCTGCTAACAACTCTTCCCTTATTCTATGGAATGTTTAATTTGCCCTTTGAGAGAAAGTATGATTTGTTCCATTTTTCCATGTGCAATTTCTGTGCTATTTACAGACTAAGATAAGAATCAAGAAGGATTCATGTGCCAAAAGCACAAACTCAAGGCTTAGAGAGGAAATCAGAGTCCTAAGTCCCAACTTGGGCTGACTCCCTGGAATTCTAGCTACAGAGCCCACTGGACGGTGCACTCTCAGCCACCTCAGTGGGACACCCTGTGCTCACAGGGACAACTGCCCCAAGCCCTCTGGGAATCAAGGCACGGTCTGGATCAAACTCAAAGCGTGTGTTTGGCAAAGCAGCCCATCTAGGGGATTTGCTGAACAAAGATACCAAAGCTTTAGAAAAATTACAGTGTTAATCTAGTCAGTGATGACGGTGTGATGTGGAAACACCCGTTATTATGCTCTACGGGTACAGCATGCCTATCACCAAAGCATCTAAATTAAAATTAATCCCTGTTGCTATAACAGACAGTATCTAACTGGGGCCTTTTTAAAAATTTATTTTATTTTTTTAATTATTTGTTTATTTATTTATTTGACAGAGAGAGAGAGTTCACAAGCAGGGGGAGAGGCAGGCAGAGGAAGAGGGAGAAGCAGACTCCCCGCGCAGCAGGGAGCCCGATGCAGGGCTCAATCCCAAGACCCTGGGAACGTGACTTGAGCCCAGGGCAGATGCTTAACCAACTGCGCCACCCAGGCGCCCCTTAAAATAGTTTTAATAAAAAGATGTATACTATACAAACTCAAACCTGTGACCAAAACAACATGATAAAAAAGTTAAGCAAGTTATGAAGAAATCCAGTTAAATCTAATTAAAAAACCACCATTTTGTCGCAGCCAGTCTATTACTGAGCTCTATTTACATAAGTTCTGCCTTTTTCTGGGCATCTCGGCTATGAGTTGTCTCCTGGATTTTCACCATTCTGAATGGTTGGCTTTCTGTTCCAGCCTGGCCTCAGCTGTCTGACCCAACTCGATGGCTGGCAGAGTACTCACTCACACCCACTTCTCATCCCCTACCGGCTTTCCACTCGGAGCATGCCTTGCTCCAATCAGCTCCCCACAGCACAGAGAAACTGCTTCTCGTTTGTTCAGACAAATGTGGTGGTTGCCACCACACTCACAGGCACAATGAAAGACTTTCTCTTCTGCCCAACTCACTACACAGGCCAAGACGCAACACATACTACAACCCCCATCTCCCGGAGGCAAGTATCCGTCCCCGCCTTTCTAAACGGTGCATGCATGTTCCTCCAAACAAACAAAATCCATAGCTTAAACACCACACACACACACACACACACACACAATTCACATTCACATGGTGGATGTAACTTAGTGTGTGGACCTTACTAGTTACAGAGAGAGTGAGAAAAGGGACTCAAGATTAGTAACTCCAGCATCTTCCGAGGGGGTCCGCTTTGCTGAACTCATTTACCCCCACCTAATCCCATCACCAACTTGCTTCTCCACCGATTTCCTCGGGAAGCAGTATATTATGAATAAAAAAGACTTCCCTTTGGTCCCTTTCTAGATGTCAAGAGCAAGCCCTTAGGCATACCCAGTGGCATGTACCCAGACTTGATCGTGCTGTGGGAGAAGCCACAAGGCTCACTTTCAGGTCCTGGGGACACGCTGTCATCCCACAAGTTATAGGGACAGTAAAACTGCTAAGGTCAAATACTACAGATTAACTCTCAAATAAATAACATTAGTTTTATAGGCATTTAAAAAGTATAGTATTCATATGCAAAATAATTGTTGGTAATTGATTAACGGTTGATCATTGTTAATTAAATTGCACTTAATTTTGCATATCTATAAGTCTTCGAAGTTCACTTTAGCACTCTGGGAGGAATTGCCTAAAAGTAATTCCCCTAAAGGTCTGTTCTCCTAACCTCACCAAAGACTCACTCCTAAAACCGAAGGAAGCTGACAAATGAATAGTGCTCTAAGGTTTCCTGTTACTAAGGAGGCCAGCAGTCTCCAAAATGGATATTGTGCATTACCCATCACTGGTCAAGGTGTGATTGAAATAAAAACTCCTACATATTACTACAGAGAATACGAATTAGGGCAAACTTCTTGGAGAGCAGATTGGCCACACGGATCAAGATTCTTACAAATGTTCTGGTCCTTTGACCTAATAATTACACTTCTTGGAATTTATCCCAAGGAAATTATCAGAGAAACAAACAAAGGATTATGTACAAGGATGTTCACTGCAATGCTATTTATAATAGCAAAAAATTGCCGCTGCCTAATTAACCAACAATAGAGATTTAGTTAAGTAAAATTATAGCAAATCCATAGAACAGAATGCTATTCAGCCATTAAAAACCATGTGTTCAAAGAATGCGAAATAGCTCAGGGAAATGCTGACAAGATAATGTCAAGTTAAAAAGTAGGCCATAGCACGTTAAATGCAATGTGACCCCAGTTTCATAAATACGTGTACATGTGTGATACGTAATATGTGTATTATATATAAACATTGGAAGAAAGGATAAAAATCTGCATTGATCAAGGTTTCCTAAATGCAAAGGACTGTGATTAAACTTTTAATTAATTATTTTATTTAGTCGCCAAAATAATTCACAGAATGCATCCTGTTTTGATCCCTATTGTAACAATGATGCAACCAGAGCAAAGAGAGATTCAACTGCCTGAAATCATTCAGCTAGTAAGTAGTCAGTGTTTAATCCCAGACAATCTTGGTCCTACTTAACACTGTCCACTGTATTTCCATAGGTTATTTTTTTCCTTCACATTATTTTTGTCGTTTTCCAAATTTTCGCAACACATATTTCACTTTTGCAACCAGATTCTAAAAGGTTTCGGTAGTGTGCAAAATGAGATAATTGCCATAATGATTGAAATTCAACATCATATTCTTGCTGAAACGAAGTGGGCATTTCTTATTTGCCAAAAACAGAAAGCAGCTTTTTGTTTTGGTTTGGTTTTTTTACCGATTCATTCATTATTTCGATTTTGAAAATGAACCATTTGTTTCTCGCCTTTTATATATTTTGGCACGACTGTTTCGTGGGGTGTTTTCTGAAGCAGGAGAGGAGCACTGATCCAGGGCTATGTTCAAGGGTGAGTAAAAAATGCAAAAAGCGATCTTTCTAGGCGTTTTCAGTCTTCTTAATAGAAGGTAAAGTAAGCTGCTCTGAGTGAGTTGGGCAGAGGTGAAAATTGGCATTTAAGAGAGTGAAAACATGGAATAATTGGCTGTGGTCGGAGCCAATTCGAAGTAAATAAGGATGAAATATCATCACGAGTAAGAAGGATGACAAAGGATAAGTGAACAGGGAGAAAGAAGGCTCTGCTGAGTGTGGGCACCTGAAATCAGACCACTGTCCGCAGGAGCTCCAGTTAGGCAGGACCAAGCCACCAGCAGGAGCATAAGCTGCTGCTCCAGAGGTTCCCGAGCCTTGACGTCCGGGGAGCGGGCGCGGGGCTGTGCGAGCGCGGGGCTGTTGCGTTGGAAGATGCGGAGCTGGCTGAAGGTTGGTAAGTTTCTTCATCAGAGCATCCTCCAGGCAACAGCGTGTTTTGGGCCACAGGTACCATGGCAAGTGGAGGCGCAGTGCGTGTCCAGGAGGGGCCCCTCCCTGGGGGCGTGGTGGCCGAGGAGGAGTGCCGCTCAGACACTTCAGAGAGAAGTGGGTGGAACGGCCCCTGCACGGCTCGCGGGGAAATCATGACACCGGGAAGAGGGAGAGGACGGGTAGTGCAATTTCAGGAATCCTCCAGGAAGCTGGCTGCGGTCCAGGAGGCATCGGCGGCCCGGAGTTGCCTTGAGTTTTAATCAAGTGGCATGAATTTCTAATAATGAAAAGGACGAAAGAGAGGTTTGATTACGATGTCTTATGAAAACAAAGGTTTCGTATGTACACTCTGCGATCCCTTTTTACAATTTTTGCGTTGACTGCTAGCACCACCCCAATAGGTCACCCTGCAGAAAGGGAAAAGCGTATGTTAATTGGGGATATTATATAGCTGCTAAAATTATATCAGATTGAATTTTTAAAACAAATACCAGAGTGTTTATACAAAGTTCTGTAAAAATAACTGGGAACATTTGTATGATGTTAATTGTTTTTCTAAAATTCATAGCAAAGACATGAGCAGGAAACCCCTCCAAATATCAGCATAGTTTCCCTCTAGGCAGGAAAGATACGAGCTATATTTTTCTTCCTTATGCTTCTATGTAGTTTCTAGAAAATGAGGTATTTGGAAAATCCTTTGATGGCTCAGAATGGGATCATAAACTCAGTGCAGGTCCTCCACAGTGGTCCCCACCCACCACACCGGCCCATCCCTCACTGCCCTCCCCCGCCCCTCCTGTACACTCGAAATCACGGCCTGTCTCATCCTACTCATTTCTGATTCCTGGTCTTTGTGCCTCTGGCATCTTCCCTTACACCAAGACCCCCAGCCCCATTTCAAAGCCCATCAGCAGGGCAAACTTCTCTGTCAAGCTTTCCTCTACCCTTACACTGAGAAGCTGTAGCTACCTATTCAGTAACTATAACACTTCACACCTCCTTTCTATTCTGCATTCTTTTTTTTTTAAGACAGTGCAAGAGAGAGAGAGAGAGAGAGAGAGAACAAGCACACAGTGGGGAGGGGCAGAGGGAGAGGGAGAAAATCTTCAGCAGGCTCCACGCCCAGCCGGGAGCCGGACGCAGGGATCCATCTCATGAACCTGATCATGACCTGAGCCAAAATCAAGAGTCAGACACTTAACCGACTCAACCACCCAGGCACCCCCAGCATTTATACAGTGATTTGTGTGCAGATTGCTTTCCTCCACCAACCCTTGTCAATGGCTGGAACTTTCTTATTTGTATTTCTGGAACTACTCTCCCTGCCCACTCCAGCCCATAGCACCTAGTATTTGGAATATAATAAGCACACCACAAAGATTTATTGAATTGGTTTGAAAGTATTCCCTGGGATGTGAAAAGTTTGATTTCTTTCTTTCAGGTTGGCCCTTGTGCTGTTGGGTGTGGAAGGTGTGACCGCCACAGGATGAGTGGGAAATTAAGGGCCCAGTCATGTTAAGAACTAGAAAGAAGAGATGCAGATTGTGTTTCCAATATATAGGCTCTGCCCACTGTGGACACAGAGATCCCAGAAAACAGACTAAGGGTTGTGGCAGGGGGCAGTAAGACATGCCACTTGACAATAAGACAGATGGAATGAAAATGAGTAAGAGGTAGAAAGGAGAGGTCCCTGTGGAGTTTTAGGGGATGACCAAGTCACTGAGAAGAAAGAGAAGTAAGTGCTGTGGACACAGAGCCCTAAGTCAACATATTCACATACAACAGTACGTCGAGTGGGGCCCCCAGGACGTAGAATGGAATGCATTATTGGATCCAAAATGCTCCTCTCCTAACCAGTATGATTTTAATCAAAATTTCTGGCAAAGAATTTAAATCCAAATGCTTAGTTTTATTTTCCCACAACCATTTCCAAGTTGGTTTCTTCACAATCAGATCTTAACCTGTCGTCGATGCGTTTGCTGAGATTTCAAGTGGAAAAATTTCATGGAGCAATTTTCTTCACCTACTATTTAAGGCATACAGAAACTAAACTCTAAAAGTAATATCTTACATTGTCCTGCAGCTGATACTGGGGAACTAACCACATTCACATTTTCCTAGAAAGCTACAGTTTTACTATGGAATACTTCATCATGTTCATTATCGCCTATTTATACTCATGTAAACCGATGCTCCAAGAGTAACCAAACTTCAAAATGTTAAGATAAACATTATACCTCTTTTAATTGCAATAGACACATTCTTAAGTAATTTAATTCCAGCAAGATCCATTACCAATAAACAAAAAACACATTTTTGGCGGCTTCCCTACATAGTACAAAGCAGGAAGGAAAGTAAAAGATTTCCACTGCAAGGACCAACAAATAGCCCTGCACTCTTTGTGTTTTGAGGATGAGGTTGTAGACAAAAACTCTGGCTCAAGGCCAATCACAGATTAGATGGAGGAACATCAAGAGACTAAGGGAAGTATCTGAACTTGGCTACCTCTGGGCTTGCGGGTGAAACAAATTTGCAGAAGCTCTAACTCTAAAGGGTATCCCATGTTGACCTTGCCAGAAATTCGTCGTTCGTTTTGAAGGAGGAAGAGTCCGGGCCATTCGTGAAGGCAAGTTACCAAAGCCACCGGCTCCCCTTGAGCCAGCTAGCACCCAGACACCTGCGAGGAGAGCAGCTTCGTCGGCAACTCCATTGTCACTGGGAACCACCAAACTGAGGTTGAGGTGACTGCCATTAATTTGGGCCACTTAAATAATAAGCAACTTCAAAGGAATTTGTTTCTATTAACCAGTTGCTTAATTTGATGTGACGTGATTGCATTTGTACCCAGAAAACTGAGAGGAATTCTTGCTGCCAATTGAAGGGCCTTTTTATCACATTGGATTTCCTTTCTCAAAAGTTCAGAATCGTTCAAATGTACTTCTGTGTCTGAGTGTTCCAATTTAGGTTTTAGTTCACTAATTACCAGTTACCATCTATTTGTCTCTTCCTTTCTGATCTTGATAGAATTGTCACTGAGCCTAGTTTCACCCAGGCACCCACTCAAACTGCTCAGTTTACAGAGGACAGGTATCTTGAAAAATATAAGGCTCCAGTAATATCATTTTAATCAGCTTTTTCTGGCACAGTATTTATGGCTCAACATCTAGCAGTTCCAGTCTCTCAATATGAATGTAGTCTAAGGGTTTGATTTTTGGTTAGGTTTTGGTCTTTTGCTTTGGGCACCCAAGCTTTCATAGCACTTTTGGGGGGTTTTTTTGGTTTTTGGTTTTTTGGGATTTTTTTTTGGTTTTTTGGTTTTTTGGTGTTTGTTTGTTTTTTTTTTTTTTTAGAAAGTGCATATGAACAGCTCTGGACATGTGTTCACCACTTGGAGATCTGTATATTTCAGCACTCAGTTGATTTACAGGGGCAGATCAACTTTCAATCTTCGGGTACGGGCTTTGGGAAGTTCATGTGGCCTCGTTCTCTTTCCAAACGCATCTTAGCAGTGGTTTCCCCGCCCCTGTGGTGGGAAGAATTTGAATCATTTTCCGCGTGACATTCATGTCATTGCATTGAATCACATGGAGCTTAAATGAGGTTTTGAACATGGTTCTCTACACTTTGGGACAAGAACAACAGACTCCGTAAGCATTAGTTCCATAGACTCTTCGCTGAGGTCTTCAGTTAACACTCTAAGATTATATATATATATATATCTTTAGGTCTGTAGAGTCCATTAAAATATAATTTTTAATACTATGCTTACTACATTGTTGAAAATTGTTCATATTTGTAAAGCAGCTTGGATATAGAACACAAACGTTGTTAAGAGATAAAATTCTTGCATTTAGGAAATTCATCAAATAAAGAACAAAACAGTATTCCCTTACCAAGGTACCAATCTTATAAAGGCAAATAGAGACACAGCTAATGTTAGGGCTGAGATTTAACTGAGTGGTTCTGGAGGGACAAACAGGCTTCACTTGGGATTTATGGCCGTATGCCATCCTCCAGACTCCTTCGTTTTTCTGTGGTTGCCATAGGTACCCGGTGTTTGCCACTAAGCAATTTTGAGAGAAGGCACAAATGAACATTCGGGCCCACTCCCAAGGGCTGGAAAGCTGATGCACAAATCTCTGAGTTGGAATTCAGAAAAGTGGGATCAGGTACTTGTTCTGGCCCCATTTTCCACATGGCTTGTCTCAATCCTTTGTCTCAACAGTTCAATACAAGTTTAGATGTAAGAACTAGTGCTTAGCCATGGATGGTAATCAGAAGCAAGTCAGATGCTCTCCACACCTGTTTCCTTTTGCTGAGCACCTGCAGCTCCACATCTCCAAGCTCCGCCCAGCAGTGCAGTCTGGGCTGGACCCTGACCTCCACGCAGAACGTGGGGAGCACGGGTGCACGCCCCAGGTGTGCTACAGAAGTCTGCAAGAGGGAGGGGGAAGTGAGGAGAAGACCACCCTCGACCCCAAAGGAGATGCAAAGTTGGTGGAAGGAGATAAGATGCTGCAAATAAGGAGAGGAAGGATTCTTTCAAGATGCAGGACCTCAGAACGTCATGAAGTAACTATGCAGTGAGAAAAATTACCAACAAAATAGGTGAATCATGACAGAACTATTGCCTTCCATCTGTTGTTGTCTGCAAAGTGTCTGTATTTAGATATCATTGCTGTTGGTAATGATTAATTCAGTCCGTGTTATTTTCCCCATAGGCAATACATTCTCTTTACTCAAAAGAAAGTGTCCCTGTGAGACTGAATTTGACTATACTCATTAAGATTTAAATTTATCTATACCTTTTAATATAATTATGGTAACAGTAACAATAATAAGCATTTATTGAGCACTTGTTCTGTCCCAGGAATTGCTTTAAATGCTTTCCATGTATTAATCCTCACAACCCTGTGAGTGAGCTGTTACTAACCTCATTTTATAGAAGCACAGAGAGGGTCAGTAACTTGCCCAGTGCTGCCCAGCTGCTGAGGGATGGAGCCCGGATACAGACACAGGCAGGTGAATGCTGGAGCTTGAATGTTTTCACAGCTCCATCATTGTCCACATGTATCTGCCTATCTTTGATGCCTTACTGAATCCTGGATGTAAGGGAAATTTTAACATATGTAGATACTCTAAAAATAATAAGAGAATTAAAAATGTAAAACTTGGCCTGTGAATCAATTAAGAAAAAAATTTGAGGAAGAAGTGAAATTATCTTTTTTAAATGTACTTATCTGGCAAATTTTAAATCACAGGTAAAATACCCAAAAATCCTCAATATGGATATAGAGTATGGCTCACCAAATGAGATCAGCTATCTCTCTACTCAAGATACATTGATTCTGGGCCTCTGGTTTTATTCAGTAATAAGTGGGCCATATGGCTGGCCACCAAATTGTGTGATATTGCTAGGTATAAAGAGGAAAGACTAAGACATTGAACTATGACCTTTCAACCCAGTGCAGTGTCTCAGTGCCTTCTCATGTGCTCCTTGGAGTGACACGTGATACCGTGCTCTGTAAAAACACAGTAGCACACTCTCTCAAAAAAAATACCATTTCTAAAACTCGAGTTTAATGTTTTTCTGTTTTAAAAAAAGATTTATTTATTTGAGAGAGAGAAAGGCAGCATGTGCACATGCGCCCATGCATGCAGCCGGGGAGGGGAAGGATAGGGGCAAAGGAAGAGGGAGAAAGAATCTCCAGCGGGCTCCTGGCTGAACGTGGAGCCCCACAGGGGGCTCGATCCAACGAGCCTGAGATCATGACCTGAGCTGAAACCAAGAGCTCGTCGCTTAACCAAACGAGCCACCCAGGCGCCCCTAGAGTTTAATATTTTTCAGTGACACTAGGTTAATGTCGGTACTAAGACATATACCATTTCCTAGATTGGTGTACCAAAGAATTTCATTTGGATACATGTTTTTTCTTTTCATCATATATCACATAATTGGCACTTAGTAAATATTGGATAAATTGTATTAACTTGATTAACAAATGCCAAGTCCAATACAAGTAAAGAAACATTTCCTACAGGAATTATTATCCACATATTTCAAGGGGATTTTAAATTTCTTTCTCACAGATTATTCTGCTTTCCTCTATTTTCCAAAACTGATATCTACTATTTGTCACTAATTCTATAGCTACAGATATATCAAATTATTGAAATTTGGAGGTATACATTGGCAACACAAGCCTAGATTTTTAGCCCATGAGAGAACTTCTTATAGGTTATGATGTATTTTTAAAGAGGTCAATTTAACTAAAAAAATCAAAATTTGGATTTCAGAAAGAAAAGGCAGAATGATCATTCTCTTGGGGTAAAAAAAATATATTACACAGCCATTAAAAAGAATGAAATCTTGCCATTTGCAATGACGTTGATGGACCTAGAGGGTATTATGCTAAGCGAAATAAGTCAGTGAGAGAAAGACAATTATCACATGATTTCACTCCTATGTGGAATTTAAGTAACAAAACAGATGAACATAGGGGAAGGGAAGGAAAAATAAAATAAGATAAAAACAGAAAGGGAGGCAAACCATAAGAGACTATTAACTATGAGGAAACAAACTGAGGGTTGCTGGAGGAGCGGTGGGTGGGGGGATGGGGTAACTGGGTAATGGGCATTAAAAAGGGCGCATGATGAGCACTGAGTGTTATATGCAACTGGTGAATCACTGAACTCTACATCTGAAATTAATAATACACTATATGTTAACAAAATTTAATTTAAATTAAAATTAAAAATTAAAAAATATTACAAATGAAATATTCATTAATTAATGTCAGTACAAAAGAAAGAAGGAAAGAAAGAAGGGAAGGAGACAAGGAGGCATGTAAAAGGGAAACAGAGAGTTGCCTGGGTGGCTCAGTCAGTTAAGCATCTGTCTTTGGCTCAGGTCATGATCCCAGGGTCCTGGGATTGAGCCCTGAGTCGGGTTCCCTGCTCAGTGGAGAGCCTGCTTCTCCCTCTCCCACTCCCCCTGCTTGTGCTCTCTCTCTCTCTCTCAAATAAATAAATAAAATCTTTAAAAAAAAAAAGGTGGGGGGAGGGACAGAGTAGCAACAGAGACGGGAAAGCAGCAAAGAAGGAAGGTTTCCTGAGAGCATTGATTTTGCCGATGTGTGCTGAACTTTGTTTTCATTTTTCACTTGTCTTCCCACTACAGTGGAATATGCATGGCAAAATTTCATCTGGTGTTAATTCAAGTCCACAAAAAGACTCTCAGAACCTCATTATCAATGCAAGATGGGTCATTTAAAAATTAAAATTACACCTTAAAAAGTCACATTCAAGAGTGGGGACTAGCAGGGGCGCCTGGGTGGCTCAGTTGGTTAAGCGACTGCCTTCGGCTCAGGTCATGATCCCAGGGTCCTGGGATCGAGCCCCACATCGGGCTCCCGGCTCCGCGGGAAGCCTGCTTCTCCCTCTCCCTCTTCCCCTGCTTGTGTTCCTGCTCTTGCTGTCTCTGTCTCTGTCAAATAAATAAATAAAATCTTTAAAAAAAAAAAAAAGAGTGGGGACTAGAGAAATCACTTCCAAGACCCCACTATAAATCTTGAATTTGCAGAAGAAATACACTCCAATATGTTTTCATTGGTTGATTTCAGACTAAGTATTTTTCCTAACTCACCTTTGCTTTCTAATAAAATTCGTACTTTGATACTCCTAATTCCCAAAAGTAGGGTTGGGCTTCGCAGGTTGCCCTGTTATTAAGTTTTATAGGTTTTTAGTCACCATGTCCATTTCAGACCCACAAAAATCCCGTATTGAGGAACAAGGAAATATGTCCGTTGAACAGGTGATTTTCTAAAATAGGAGAATTTGCTACCAATTCAGGAAAAAAAAAAAAAAACTTGATTAAAATGTTGGGTATTGAACAATGGTTACCCAAAACTAAGCAGATCAAACGTGGAATGCAGAAAGAAAAGCATGGCTCCCCCTCTAGAAATTTCCATTGGTTAGAATGTTCCTTAGCTTAGCATCTCTGTGTATGGTCTCCAGAGTTAATGTACCATATTTTCCATGGTTTGATGAAGACTCCAGAGCCCTTAAGATATGAATTGCTATAATTCCTAAATCAAACAGCATTCAATTCAGTTCCAGACCACTGCAGGGTAATAAGACCGGTATTTCTTATTTTAATTAGTCATTTTATACTTCTAACAACTTCTTTGACAATCTTGGATTACTTGTTTGTTTATATGTGATAAAAGCTATGTTTGGCTAAAAATATGAATGCTACATTTGAATGTCCATTTACATTTTAGTAGTTATAGAAATAAACTTTCTAGGCCTTTAGATTATAGCTTTTTATAGACACTGAATTACAATCACCTAATCTATTTTAATATTATCCTTTTCACTGTCTCATGAGTATCTCTTAACACAGCAGAGATATCAAGTTGATAATATGAATTCAAGACAAAATGCTTGAACACTCATCAGAAACTGTCTTGTAGTTTGCTGAGAAATTTGCTTCTGACATTTGAAATTTTCAAGATAAATAAAAAAGTCGTGTGACTACAAAAAAGTGTTGTTGTGTTGTTACTAGATTAGAAGCAAAGTATAAAGACTCATTTATCTTGGTATGCTGAATATGGTGTCTGTAGACATCACACTCGCTCAATATTTATTGAATAAATAAATAGACAAATAAATAAAAAATAGAGTTATATCATGATTTAAAACTATTTTTTCTCAAAATGCATATGCCAAATAGTGTGAGCATCCCTCAACCTGAAATAATATGGAAAATTATATAAGTATGTATGTGGGGGGGGGAGATAGATAAATATTCATCTTTTGATCCTTGACAAATCGATATTTGTATATTTCCCATTTGTTGCATACCCATCATGCTTTGTATTTCACTTAATATTTTTGAATATGTTCATTCATAGCATAAACATATGAAGGGCATTCAATTCTGTATATTCCAGAAGAAATAAAGCAACACGGACCAATGACATAGCTAAATGCCCCAAGTCAGGATTCCTGTCTGTGTCCAACTTCCACGTCTTCCTGTTGACTGGCACTGCCTCACCTTTTGGATTTTAGGAAATGTAAAGGCAGTTTTGCTTCAACAGAAAACAAACTCAGGAAATATATTTCTTGGGAACGTGGTCCTGATGATCAACAAAGCATTTCAAAAGATTTGAGAATCTGTAAGAAGGATAGCCATGTCCCTTTCAAAGCACCTAGGCTTTACCCACCAAGCCTCTGGTAGAACAGTAGATCATTTCAGCCCTCGGGTCCACTGTTAACAAAAGAATTTTGAACTATCTTGACCCTGTGTGTAAGTTCCAGGGCCCTGGATGCCACACCCATTGAAGAGCCACGATGCTGATCCAGTGTGCCCAAGTGATACCATGTTCTCTTGAAGGCCATTACAAACCTGTGAGACCAAAACATACATGTTCCTTAAAATTAGAAATGCTAAAGAGAGAAATGAAAGCTTAATGTCCCAAACTCAAAATGAATTTCAGTAATGCAGAGTTGTATGTGTGTATGTATGTGTATGCGTGTGTGTACATGTGTGTACGTATGTATGTATGTATGTATATGTGTATCTATGTAGAGTCAGGGCTATTCTGAAGCCCCCCCTTGAACAACCTGGGATTGGAATCAAAGCTTTAGTCCTGGCCCCTCCACTCGTCAACATGTAGTTCTAACAATTCACTTGTTCCCTTGTTGGCAAGGGTCTCTCCTCTGATGAAGTGGTATATGAAATTAAAACAGAAAATAAATGCAGAGGAATTGCTAGAACTACCCAATCAGCCTCCCTCTGACACTCAAGGTGTAGCCTCTGGGCTGCTCAATGAAACCCTGGGACCCTGAGAGACACACAGGTACCTACCAGCCCCAAGCCATATAATCTGGAGACTCCCAACTATATCTTCAATTAAAATCATTTTCCAGAATACTAAAAGGGAACCAATCTACAAAAGAGAATCAATAAGCCATTACTCTGACCATATTAGACACTAAGAAATATAAATTCCAGAATGTATTCTTGATTTCAGTCACCGCAAAAGTCCTGAAAAGGTCTGGCTTTACAAGCATAAGGACCACAGATGCAAGACCAACATTCTAAAATCAGTTACGAAAAACTAAATGTGGAGGATTTTAGGGGAGCCTGCCAATGTAGGGGTCCTGTGTGTGAAGTGGTGTCTGATCCAAGACCATGAATGGGAGCATCCATGGGAGAGAATGCCCATGAGAAAACATGAACCTAGCTTGGAGGCCCAGGGATGACCTAGTATGGAGCCCCAGGGATGAACCTAGTGTGGAGCCCCAGGAGTGAGCCCAGCATGGAGTCTCAGAGGTGAACCTAGCATGGAGTCCCAGG
>NW_023270305.1:75459476-75463681 GCF_011800145.1 Mirounga leonina
TGGGCCCAGCATGGAGTCCCAGAGGTAAACCTAGCATGGAGTCCCAGAGGTAGTTTGTACTTTTATTAATTGATGTGACTATACAGTGGCCTTATGTTCTAGGTGCACTAAATGGGACTCCATCCAGGCAAGACCCTACCTGCCTCCCTATTCAACTACTTTTGTCTTCTTACCCCTCCAGGAGATGGGTTGTGTTCCCTTTTGACCACCCCTCTGTCTGGGTTTGCAGCTCTAACTTCCCGTAGGCTGAAATGGTCATGGAGCCATTTATTTGTCTTCTCCCTGGGGAGCTGAGCCCTTCTAACAGGTGGGGATTACAGTTCCCCACATTAAAAACTGAGCCAGAGGAAGAGGTAATCACCATGAGTAAGTTCAGGCTCTTTCCAAAACCATACCTGCTGTGAGTGGGCAAGTTGCTATCTAATGAGGAAGGACCCGTGTATGGGCACACAGGGGAAAGGTGAAGTGGATGTGCACCAGAGCAGTGTCAACCAAGACCCATGGGCAGGGGACCACCTCAGCATCCCCACGGGGGAGAATTTAAAACCCTGCTTCCGATGGGCTAAATGCAAGTGTTCTGCTCTTGAGTTGAGTTTTTAGATCCAACGTACATATCTGGGGTGTTCTAACTAGAGTCTGTCTTCAGTATAATGATATGCAGATAAAGGTACTCGCTTAGCAATGACTTACAACCATGGGGAGCATTTATGTCTTCAGTACACTCCCTCATGCAGACCAGTCCTATCAACAAAACCCTCCTCTGAACTAAACTGGAAGCCAGGTCCATCCCCCTCATTTTACCTGTAAAGGCATCACGTGTGAAACGACTCACAGATTCTCCTACAGGAGAAAACCTCCCAAATTTACAAAACACATTCACACGTATTATTTCATTTTGATTTCCATAACAACTACAGAAGGCGACCTGCACACTTATGATTATTCTCATTATTCTATAGAATTCTAATGTGCAAATGTTGCTAATGTTGCACAGTTGGTAAGTGGGAAATCCAGAATTAGGACACAAGTCATTAAGTTGCTACTTTAGTGGCCTTCAACCCCTCCCCCACTTCACAGCCAGATATGGGCCAAAGAAGTCAGGGTTCGTTGTTAGGTGCTCCAGATGCCGGAGGGAATTAACTGTTAGTTCCCTGAAGACTGGGAATCCCCTTATTCCTCTCTCAGAAAAGAGGGTCTACTCCTCCCACTACAGGTCAAAGAGTTGGGTGGAAACAAGATTATTGGCCTCAAAGAGAAAGAAACTCAAACACGTTCATAGTAACTGAACTTCAAATTCTTAATCGCAGGAATCAAACTGAGGGTTGTTAGAGTGGGGGGTGGGGTGGGAGGGATGGGGGGACTGGGTGATAGACACTGGGGAGGGTATGTGCTCTGGTAAGCACTGTGAATTGTGCAAGACTGTTGAATCTCAGATCTGTACCTCTGAAACAAATAATGCAATATATGTTAAGAAAAAAAAAGAAGAAGAAGAAGGTAGCGGGAGGGGAAGAATGAAGCGGGGGAAATCGGAGGGGTAGACGAACCATGAGAGACGATGGACTCTGAAAAACAAACAGGGTTCTAGAGGGGAGGGGGGTGGGAGGATGGGTTAGCCTGGTGGTGGGTATTGAGGAGGGCACATTCTGCATGGAGCACTGGGTGTTGTGCACAAACAATGAATCATGGAACACTTCATCTAAAACTAATGATGTAATGTATGGGGATTAACATAAGAATAAAAAATAATAAAAAAAAAAAAATAAAAAAATAAAAATAAAACATAGTAACTGAACCTCAAAGGAAAATGGTCAAAATCCAAATCGCTCTTAGTCCATGTCAGCCTCCTCTCTGGAATCACAGACAAATGGCTAAGAGAGATTGCTCACCTCCAGGGGCTCCTTCCAAGACCCAGATGTCAGTAGAGGCACTGGGATGGATGACATAGAACCACATCCCAATACTTCACACAGAACCTCATTATGGCCTTCATGGGACCTAGACTCTCTTGCCCTTTGTGGGACCTTTCCTCCATAAAAATAAGAGTAGAAATTGTGTCTTCCAACTGTGTTGCTATAAAGACAAATATTTTCACATAATATATTAAAACATTGTCTTTGACCCAAAATTCATTTCTTTTTCTTCTGAGTTTAAAAGAAATGCAAATATTTTTGTGAGCCTCTCAAAGCAATGTGGACCATAGGCCCTGGGCCCATCCCCACCCCCTCACTCCCGGTGGCTTAGCCCATCCTGACCTCCAAGCTCTAGGCCTTTAGCAAGTCACAAGCTCTAGGGGCACTCCCCCTTGTACTCTGCTGTTGTGTTTCAGTTTCCGGAACTGATAACTGATCACACTCACATCACATATCAGATCAAAGAAGAAAATTCTTCTATTTCTTCTCTATGATGTCAGAGAACTCTCAAATATCTAGCTATGATTTTAATCTCTCGGCTTTTGCTCAGCTTCCAACAGTTGAGTTGTCACCAAATATGTTATTCCTACAAAATATCTTTAAGTCAGCTGAGCTCACCCTTCCAGCTGTTACAATAAATGGACAAACTAAAGGAAAACCAAAACCCCAAGCGATTTTAATGACGTGATGATGGATGATTGGTTTCTATTTCTCTTAACTCCTTCCCTGTATTTGGCTGCAAACTACTTCCCTACCTCCCCAGTGTTTTTGGCCCTTGAAGAGGAGTATGCCCTTGCCAACGTGGAGGCATTGAGCTAGGTTTTCATGCCTTGGAATCCACTGTGTACTCAACCCCCAAGCCTTTTGAGCTTCAGCCATAATTAGTTGTAATGTGTTTATGGGGCCAAGAGAATTTAAAACATGCAAGACATGAGTCAGGAAAGGATGACATCAAAATCCTTATTTATTCTGGGTTTTAGTCTAATCTCATTGGGTTCCACACACATCATTGTTTTTCTTGAATATTAGCAATGTAGGGAGAGACGGGAAAATCCCCACGGAATTTATACATTCAGGCCTGTACCCAACTGATGCCGATTTCCATGTGGAGGAGTTTATGTTCCTTAAACTCACATCCTAGATATGGGTTCAGCCCTAGAAGGTCATGTTTTGTTTTCTTTCCATTTGGCTAATAATCCAGTAGATATTTGCTCTCAAGACCAAAAATTATCTTGAATATATATAAGCATATTGAATGCCAAGAAAACATGGCATACAGTGAAAAGCCGTCATGTAGAAAGCAAGTGTGACATTGGGAAGCTGCCTTCAGTCTCTGAAGCCACTAGAACAGTCTTAAATGACCTCTGAATACAGGGGTTCCAAATCTATGCTCTTTCAAGGACCCCTTGTAAATTCTTCCCATCTCCAAGGGTCATAAAGTCTACGAACACTTTTTTCAACAAACAGGCTTGGGCTGGGTTCAGAGAGCAGCAAAAGAGGCAACTAATTCCACAATGTGATTTAAAACCCTTCGAGAAAGCATGCTTTCCTCATGGAGATACTCACCTACACTCATCCATGTCCCCACCCCTCAGACTTACCATCCTGTCAAGATTCCATCATTCAGAATATTATCCAGACTTAAGAAAGAAGGAGATTCAGACACGTGCTACAACACAAATGAACCGCAAGGACATCATGATAAATGAAATAGGCTGGTCACAAAAAGACAAACACTGTTATGATTTCACTCACGTGAGGTCCCGAGTGTAGTCACATTCACAGAGACAGAAAATTGAATGGTGGCTGCCAGGGGCTGGGGGGAGGGGGAAAGGGGAGCTAATGTGTGATAGGGATAGGGCTTCCGCTGGGGGAGATGAAAGAGTTCTGTGAATGGTGATGCTGACTGTGACACAACAATGTGAAGGTACTTAATGCCACTGAACTATACACGTAAATATAGTCAAAATGGTAAATTTTATGTTATGTATATTTTACCACTATATAAAAAAAAAAAAAGAAAAGGGGCACCTGGGTGGCGTCTGCCTTTGTTCACTCAGGTCATGATCTCAGGGTCCTGGGATTCAGCCCTGCATTGGGCTTCCTGCTCGTGGGCAGTCTGCTTCTCCCTCTCCCTTTGCCCCTCCCCCCAGCTCGTGCCCACATGTGCGCACGTTCTCTCTCTCTCTCTCTCTCTCTCTCTCAAAAACAAATACGAAAGAAAGAGAGGAATGGAGGAAAAAAGGAAGAAGGAAGGAAGGAAGGAAGGAAGGAAGGAAGGAAGGAAGGAAGGAA